>NC_134691.1:11840455-12074439 GCF_050947455.1 Rhinoderma darwinii | reverse complement strand
ACTGCTGCGGAAGTGCTGGGCGTGATTTTCACGCATCCATTGTCTTCAATGGGTGCGTGATGCGCGAACAATGCACAAATATCGGACATGTCGTGAGTTTTACGCAGCAGACACACGCTGCGTGAAAATCACTGACAGTCTGCACGGCCCCATAGAGTAACATAGGTCCGTGCGAGGCGCGTGAAAATCACGCACGTTGCACGGATGTATTACACGTTCGTCTGAATAAGCCCTAACAATAAGGCCCAGTTCACAGAGTTTTTGGGCCTTGATATTGACTCAGACACTGCTTCAGAATCAGCACCAAAAAACTTCCAAAACCGCCTCCCATTGATTTAATCTGAAATCAATGGGAGCCAGTTGCGGAAAAAAGAAAAAGCAGCACGTCCTTTCTTGCCGCGGTTCTGCCTCTGACCTCCCATCTAAATCAATGGGAGGCAGAAAATGCATTTTTCGCTGCGTTTTTTGTCTGCTGTCCTCAATCGCCGCGGGCAAAAAACGCGGCAAGATAGTGTGGGCAGGTCAAAATCTGCCTCAAAATTCGGTGCGCAGTTCCAGGCGGTCGCCGGTGCGCATGCGCGAGAGTTTGCGGGTGCGCGCGATCGGTCACACGGGCGGCGGTGTTTGACGGCCCCCATGACGACCCCCATGCTACCCAGGGCTGCCATCAGGGGGGGTATTAGGGGTACTGATGTGAGAGGCCCGGCCAAACCTAATTGAAAGGGGGGCCCGCAGCTCATGACATTCTTTTTGTGAAAAAAACGGGCCCCATTGCAGGGGCCTGTTTTTTTTCTACCAAAGGCAAGTCGCGGCAGTTGCCGGGCCCCCCTTTCAATTAGGTTTGGCCGGGCCTCTCACATCAGTACCCATAATACCCCCCCTGATGGCGGCCCTGGGTACCATGATATAGTGCTGGACGGAGTACCGTTAACAGGCGGTGCCACGGTAGGGGGGCCCAGAAAATTTAGCTGTAGGGGGCCCTGAAATTCCTGATGGCGGCCCTGCAGGGTGGTGTCCAATTGTGAGGGTTGTGTTCTATAGTGAGAGTGGTGTCCTATAGAGGAAGTTGTGTTCTATAGTGAGAGTGGTGTCCTATAGTGAGGGTTGTGTTCTATAGTGAGGGTGGTGTGCTATAGTGAGGGTGGTGTCCTTTAGTGAGGGTGATTTTCTATAGTGATGGGTGGTGTCCTATATTGAGGGTGGTGTTCTATAGTGGGCATGGTGTCCTATAGTGTGGGTGGTGTTCTATAGTGAGGGTGGTGTCCTATAGTGAGGGTGATGTTCTATAGTGTGGGTGGTGTCCTATAGTGTGGGTGGTGTTCTATAGTGAAGGTGGTATTCTATAGTGAGGGTGGTGTCCTATAGTGTGGGTGGTATTCTATAGTGAGGGTGGTGTTCTATAGTGAGGGTGATGTTCTATATTTAGGGTGGTGACCTCTAGTGAGGGTGGTGTTCTTTAGTGAGGGTGGTGTCCTATAGTCAGGGTGGTGTCCAATGGTGAGGGTTGTGTTCTATAGTGAGAGTGGTGTCCTATAGAGGAAGTTGTGTTCTATAGTAAGAGTGGTGTCCTATAGTGAGGGTTGTGTTCTATAGTGAGGGTGGTGTTCTATAGTGAGGGTAGTGACCTATAGTGAGGGTTGTGTTCTATAGGGAGGGTGGTGTTCTTTAGTGAGGGTGGTGTTCTATAGTGATGGGTGGTGTCCTATATTGAGGATAGTGTTCTATAGTGGGCATGGTGTCCTATAGTGTGGGTGGTGTTCTATAGTGAGGGTGGTTATCTATAGTGAACGTGGTTTCCTATAGTGAGGGTGGTGTTCTATAGTGTGGGTTGTGTTCTATAGTGAGGGTGGTGTCCTATAGTGAGGGTTGTGTTCTATAGTGAGGGTTGTGTTCTATAGTGAGGGTGGTGTACTATAGTGAGGGTGGTGTTCTTTAGTGAGGGTGATGTTCTATAGTGAAGGGTGGTGTCCTATAGTGAGTGTGGCGTTCTATAGTGAGCATGGTGTCCTATAGTGTGGGTGGTGTTCTATAGTGAGGGTGGTTATCTATAGTGTTTGTGGTTTCCTATAGTGAGGGTGGTGTTCTATAGTGAGGGTGGTTTCCTATAGTGAGGGTGGTGTCCTATAGTGAGGGTGATGTTCTATAGTGAGTGTGGTTTCCTATAGTGAGGGTGGTATCCTATAGTGAGGGTTGTGTACTATAGTGAGGGTTGTGTTCTATAGTGAGCGTGGTGTCCTATAGTGAGGGTGGTATCCTATAGTGAGGGTGGTGTCCTATAGTGAGGTTGGTGTTCTACAGGGAGGGTAGTGTTCTATAGTGAGGGTGGTTTACTATAGTGAGGGTGGTGTTCTATAGTGAGGGTGGTGTCCTACAGTGAGTGTGGTGTCCTATAGTGAGGGTGGTCTATAGTGAGGTTGGTGTCCTATAGTGAGGGTGGTGTCCTATAGTGAGGGTGTGTTGCACATACGTTGTCACATAGGAGCCTTATGCTGTTTTTGTTCGGCCCTGTGGTTTCCTATAGTGAGGGTGGTGTCCTACCGTGAGGGTGGTGTCCTACCGTGAGGGTGGTGTCCTACCGTGAGGGTGGTGTTCTATAGTGAGGGTTGTGTTCTATAGTGAGGTTGGTGTTCTATAGTGAGGTTGGTGTTCTATAGTGAGGGTGGTGTTCTATAGTGAGAGTGGTGTCTTAAAGTGAGGGTGGTGTCCTAAAGTGAGGGTGGTGTCCTATAGTGAGGGTGGTGTTCTATAGTGAGGGTGGTGTCCTATAGTGAGGTTGGTGTTCTATAGTGAGGTTGGTGTTCTACAGGGAGGGTAATGTCCTATAGTGAGGGTGGTGTCCTACAGTGAGGGTGGTGTTCTATAGTGAGGGTGGTGTCCTATAGTGAGGTTGGTGTTCTATAGTGAGGTTGGTGTTCTACAGGGAGGGTAGTGTCCTATAGTGAGGGTGGTGTCCTATAGTGAGGGTGGTGTTCTATAGTGAGGATGGTGTCCTATAGTGAGGGTGGTGTTCTATAGTGAGGGTGGTGTCCTACAGTGAGGGTGGTGTCCTATAGCGAGGGTGGTGTTCTATAGTGAGGATGGTGTCCTACAGTGAGGGTGGGGTTCTATAGTGAGGGTGGTGTCCTACAATGAGGGTGGTGTCCTACAGTGAGGGTGGTGTTCTATAGTGAGGGTGGTATCCTACAATGAGGGTGGTGTCCTACAGTGAGAGTGGTGTCCTACAGTGAGAGTGGTGTTCTACAGTGAGGGTGGTGTTCTACAGTGAGGATGGTGTCCTACAGTGAGGGTGGTGTTCTATAGTGAGGGTGGTGTCCTATAGTGAGGGTGGTGTTCTATAGTGAGGATGGTGTCCTATAGTGAGGGTGGGGTTCTATAGTGAGGGTGGTGTCCTACAATGAGGGTGGTGTCCTACAGTGAGGGTGGTGTTCTATAGTGAGGGTGGTGTCCTACAATGAGGGTGGTGTCCTACAGTGAGAGTGGTGTTCTACAGTGAGAGTGGTGTTCTACAGTGAGGGTGGTGTTCTACAGTGAGGGTGGTGTCCTACTGTGTGGGTGGTGTCCTACAGTGAGGGTGGTGTTCTATAGTGAGGGTGGTGTCCTATAGTTAGGGTGGTGTTCTATAGTGAGGGTGGTGTTCTATAGTGAGGTTGGTATCCTATAGTGAGTGTGGTGTCTTATAGTGAGGGTGTGTTGCACATACGTTGTCACATAGGAGCCTTATGCTGTTCTTGTCCGGTCCGGCCCTGTGAAAGCCCTTAAAAAGACAATAACTTATGCACTTCCAATCCTAATAGCAATGTTATTTTAATGAATAAGCCAACTTTTTTTTAATATTGATACACTAAAGTATGCTTATTCGTGCACATTTACTGCTAATTCTGTTTTATGGCAGTCAAAATGTATACATCCCCCTCCTCTGATGATTTAATTATATACAAATAGTAAGAGAGAGACAAATACAGGTACTGATATCATGCAAAATACCTTTCCTTTCTTCAGAAATAATCTGCCGTACACCAATTTTGCAATGTGGCTGTTAAAGCCAAAATATTCTTCCATGGAGCCCGTGACTCGTTTATTGAGAGCAGCAGCTAATATTATCTGTACATGCATTCACTCAAACAATATTGTGAAATGCCTCATTTCATTCCAGTGTTGATATTAAGATGCCATATGTGTCACGCTCTGTATCCAGAGACTAAGAATTATTGTCATGTCATGAATATACAAAAGAAGCGAAGAAGCCAGAGTTTAAATATTATTAGCAAAATCTTCTTCAATTATTCACGGAAATATCAGCAAAATTGCCACGTATGAATATATTACATGTGTTTGTAAACATAGTGCTAAAATTGAACTAAGGGGAGCAAATCCTATTGGAACAGAGCAAGTCCGAATCAAGATCTGTGGAGGCCCATTGGCAAAAAAAATTATGTAAAGGCTCACTCTCATTTCTATTGTATAATCATGAAATTATAATATTATTCCTAAATAATACCACCATATAGTGCCCACTTTATTCTGCCATATACTGCCTACCTAGTGCTATACAGTAAGAACACAACCTCACCATTGAGTGCCCATAATAGTATTATGTAATGCCAGAGCGGTAAGTGGCTCATGCATTATAAGGTCTAATAGATGGAGGCCCCTTAAGGATAACCCTGGAGAAGGTGCCCTTTTTGCTCGAGATATAATTGAATAGAAGAGTCTCCCCCAGTTAGGTCTCTCGTAAGTGGAGAGACTCTTCATAGAGCAGTTCTTGCTTTGAACAGCGTAAAATATCGAACTAAGGCGAAGACTTTATTAAGGCACTCCTTCCCTTTTAAACACAAGCTTTATCCTTCCCCACTCTCCCGAACCAGCACCCCTTAGAAATGCCCCTTATTCAGGCAAATTACATTATCCATAGGATATTATGTATTTGGATGGTATTCTACCATATTAGTAGATGTATATGAACAGAAGACATGGGATCTAGAGAGAAATGGATGTTTCCTGTCCAAGCATAGCCACCTGTATGGACAAGTGTATGTCAATGAACAATCCCTGAGGAATAAGTGCTAACCTTGAGCAATAGATCCATGTAAAGGGGGAGTCTACCCATAAGTGATCTTCTAACATGTCTATGAGACATATAAGAAGAATAGGATAGTGGATGTCCATTAATTCAAATCTCCACTAATTTCCTATGTTACAGAGCAACACAATCCATTCAACAGCACTCAGAGATTTCCATCACAGGATCAATTATTAGCAACTGGTAATAAGTTCATCAATTTAAAGGGGTACTTCACTTTGGATAATCTTTTTTTCTGTTATAAGGGCCCTCTAATAATAAGCTAATCACAGGGTTTCCTTCTACACAATGATCAGCAATGATCTGTCAGGGAACCTGATAGCAAGTGTTCATTTCTCCTGCAGTGCCACCAGTGGAGAAAATTAAGTATTACATAAATCCTATTGAAATGATCCGGCCATCTATGTTTTGCACAGACATGAAAGGTCCTCCAGATCTAGAGATGCTTTCTGTAACTGCTCTCCACTCAAGCTAATGGATGATTGTCCTGTACAGGGGACTAACCCTCTGTTTACTATATAAAGTACTTGGGATCTGGGGTCTTGACATAGTAATTCACTAATCTTTAAAAGGGGTTGTCTGGTTTAGAAAACCCATTTTTCTAAACCAGACAACCACTTTTAAAGACTATGTACACCTTTGAAATAGTTTTTATTTTTTATAAAAATCTCTATCAGTGTTTTATGTGCAATTTCTAAATACTTTCAATTAAAAAAATATTTTTACAGCTGTATCTAGCGCTGAATCCTGTATCCATCGGGCCTGCGGCACTGACGGGCTCAGTGAAAGGATCGAGCTGTTATTGATCACATCTAAGTTCATAACTTAGATATGATGGATTAAACAGGTGGTAACAATAATTTTGAATAAAAAGTATTTCAAAAGTTGCACAAAACACACTGATAGACATTTTAATTGAAAAAGCCCCAAAACAATTACAAAAGCGTACATAGCTTTAAAGATGAGTTAATTCCTATGTCAAGACCCCAAATTTACTTTAGGTTCTTGACTTACTATTCTGTCAAGGGGCAGTAATAGGTAAAATTACTGAGGGGCGCATAAGGTGTCCCTCTATAGAGAACAGCAGCCCATTTATTGGTGGTCACTGCCCATGTGGACCCTCCCTATGACACATCAGAAGATCATTTTTGGGCTAGATTTCCCCTTTCCAATTCTACCTTTTTTATATTTCATATTGTACATTTTTCTTCTATTTGATTCATACATCCCACGTGTATAATACTTTTTCCAAAACTTTTTTCTGAAAAATCATATTTAAAAATGTAACCTTTACAAATTATTACAATTAAGAACTTTCCTTTTAACCTTTTCTGGTAATTCTTGTATCTTTCTTGGTATAAAAAGACCACACGGGAGACGACAATAAACAGTATTTATGGAGCAATATATCGGTACAGGATAAGGTCATTGCTTAAAGAAGCTCAGCGTGACCATAGCCACCCCCTGGGGTAGTGAAAGACTTATCCACCACTGAAATGCTTTTATTTGACTCTTGACATGAAAACTACCATCTTACTGCATTTATTATCCCTGTTATTTTGCACATTAAAACATGATCAAATGAATCAAGAAACTTTTTGAAGATATAAATTTATTGTGTGTAATTCGCTCCACGCTACGTAAATGACACTTGAAATCATACAAATTAGTGACGAACAACACTTGCAATTATCCCAAACATTCATTAAACCAGTATGCTATAAGCACTTTTACAATTTTCCACTTCAGTTTGATGGAAAGGTCAAGGAAAGCTGTACAAATGAGCAATTGTGTCTGTGGAAAGAAAGAAAGAAAGAAAGAAAGGTTAATGATATTGTATAACAGCCGAAACACATTCAATATTGTTTCTTTTTAACAATGCTTATGTATTAGGGTATGTTCACACGCTGAGAGGCAGTTACGTGTGAAAAGACAGACTGTTAACAGCTGCCTCGTTTCACACGTAAAAGCTCCTCCTCGTAATTTACGAGGCGTCTGAGACGCTCGTAAACCTTGAGCCGTGCTTCATTGATTTCAATGAAGAACGGCTCAAATTACGTGGCAAAGAAGTGCCCTGCACTTCTTTGCCGAGGCAGTAAATTTACGGGTCGTCGTTTGACAGCTGTCAAACGACGACTCGTAAATAACAGGTCGTCTGCACAGTACGTCGGCAAACCCATTCAAATGAATGGGCAGATGTTTGCCGACGTATTGCAGCCCTATTTTCAGACGTAAAACGAGGCATAATACGCCTCGTATACGTCTGAAATTTGGCCGTGTGAACATACCCTTACTATAATATGAGATGAGCTCGGGAACTATGCGAGGCAATTGGGAGCCCCTGAATTTGGCTCCTGAGCTGTTCGCTAATTCTGATAGCACCAGGGAAGCATAAGACCACTGACAACGCACAACAAGCTAAGGACCACCTCACCGGTACATGATTTCTAGGTTGGGATCAGTGGTGTAACTACCGCCGTAGCAGCAGTAGCAGCTGCTACGGGGCCCGCGGCATGAGGGGGCCCGTGTCGCCCGCCGGCACGGGCCCCCACCATGGCCGCAGGCTCCGCTAGCAGCCACTATGCCTGCTACAGCGGGACGCCACTGAACAGTACGGCAGAGCAGGGAGGTATCTCCCCGCTCTGCCATTAAACAAAATACATGTATCCCCTATCCACAGGATAGGGGATACATGTGTGATCGCCTGCAGCGATAGGGAGAACGGGGGACTGAAAGTCCCCTGAAGTTCTCCATCACAAACCTCGGACTTCCGGGGTCTGTGTCGGCAGCTCCGGAGAAATGAATAGAGCGCTGGTCCCGCTTGTGCGCATGCGTGACCAGCGCTCCTTTCATTTTTAGTGAGCTGCCGACACAGACGCCGGAAGTCAGAGGTTAGTCATGGAGAACTTGGGGGACTTTCGGTCCCCCGTTCTCCTTATCGCTGCAAGCGATCACACATGTATCCCCTATCATGTGGATAGGGGATACATGTCTTTTATTAGGACATACTGTAGGTCGCATTTTTTTGGGAGGGGGGACGCTGTATGGCGTTCCCTACAGGGGGGGGGCGCTGTATGGTGTTCCCTACAGGGAGGACGACGCTGTATGGCGTTCCCTACAGGGGGGGACGCTGTATGGCGTTCCCTACAGGGAGGACGACGTTGTATGGCGTTCCCTACGGGGACGACGACGCTGTATGGCGTTCCCTATGGGGACGACGACGCTGTATAGCGTTCCCTACAGGGGGGACGACGCTGTATGGCGTTCCCTACAGGGGGGGACGCTGTATGGCATTCCCTACAGGGGGGGGGGCTGTATGGCGTTCCCTACAGGGGGGGCTGTATGGCGTTCCCTACAGGGGGGCTGTATGGCGTTCCCTACAGGGGGGGCTGTATGGCATTCCCTACAGAGCCCCCCTGTAAATAACGCCAGACAGCCCCCTCTGTAGGGAACACCATACAGCCCCCCGTAGATAACACCATACAGTACCCCCTCTAGATAACGCCATACTGTCCCCTCTGTAGATAACACCATACAGCCCCCCTGTAGATAGCGCCATACAGCCCCCTGTAGATAACGCCATACAGCCCCCTGTAGATAACGCTATACAGCCCCCCCTGTAGATAACGCCATACAGCACCCCCTGTAGATAGCGCCATACAGCCCCCTGTAGATAACGCCATACAGCCCCCTTGTAGATAGTGCCATACAGCCCCCCTGTAGATAGCGCCATACAGCCCCCCTGTAGATAGCGCCATACAGCCCCCCCTGTAGATAGTGCCATACAGCCCCCCCCTGTAGATAACGCCATACAGCCCCCCCTGTAGATAGTGCCATACAGTCCCCCCCTGTAGGGAACGCCATACAGTCCCCCCTGTAGGGAACGCCATACAGTCCCCCTGTAGATAACGCCATACAGCCCCCCCTGTAGATAGTGCCATACAGCCCCCCTGTAGATAGTGCCATACAGTCCCCCCTGTAGGGAACGCCATACAGTCCCCCCGTAGATAACGACATACAGCCCCCCCCGTAGATAACGCCATACAGCCCCCTCTGTATATAATGCCATACAGCCCCCCTGTAGATAGCGCCATACAGCCCCCCTGTAGATAGCGCCATAAAGCCCCCCTGTAGATAGCGCCATACAGCCCCCCTGTAGATAGTGCCATAAAGCCCCCCCCTGTAGATAGTGCCATACAGCCCCCCCCTGTAGATAGTGCCATACAGTCCCCCCCTGTAGGGAACGCCATACAGCCCCCCCTGTAGGGAACGCCATACAGTCCCCCCGTAGATAACGCCATACAGCCCCCCATAGATAACGCCATACAGCCCCCTCTGTAGATAACGCCATACCGCCCCATCTGTAGATAACGCCATACAGCCTCCTCTGTAGATAGCACCATACAGCCCCCTCTGTAGATATCTACAAAGGGGGCTGTATGGCGTTATCTACAAGGGGGCTGTATGGCGTTATCAAAAGGGGGGGTTTGTAAAAAAGGCACTATCTACAAGGGGGGGGGCCCAGTCAAAAGTTTGCTATGGGGCCCAGTCTTTCCTAGTTACGCCCCTGGTTGGGATCATACACTATATAGATAAAAGTATTGGGACACACTTCTTTATCATTAAATTAGGGTGTTTCGTTCAGTCCCATTGCCACAGGTGTATAAGATCCAGCATTTCTTCTGCATGCCAGCCGAACATCACCAAGCACAATGCCAAGCGTCGGATGGAGGGGTGTAAAGCCGCCGCCACTGGACTCTGGAGCAGGGGAAACATGTTCGGTGGAGTGACGCTTCTCTATCTGGCGTGTTCTGTGGAGTGACGCTTCTCTATCTGGCGTGTTCTGAGGAGTGACGCTTCTCTATCTGGCGGTCTGATGGATGAGTCTGAGTTTGGTGAATGCCAGGAGAACGTTATCCGCCTGACTGTATTGTGGCAGCTGTAAAGTTTGGTGGGGGAGGGTAATGCTATGGGGTTGTTTTTCAGGGATTGGCCCCTTAGTTCCAGTGAAGGGAAATCTTAATTCTTCAGCAGACAAGACATTGTAGACAATTGTAGCTTACAACTTTGTTGCTACATTTTGGGGTTCGGCCCTTTTCTGTTCCAGCATGTCTGCACCCCAGTGCACAAGGTCCATAAAGACATGGTTGGTTGGGTGGTTGGTTGGGTGGTTTGTTTGTTGCGGGAGTTTGGTGTGGAAGAACTTGACTGGCTGCACAGATCCCTGACCTCAACCCCATCCAATACCTTTGGGATGAACTAGAACAAAGATTGTGAGCCCGGCCCCCTCCCCCACCATCAGTGTCTGACCTCACAAATGATCTTCTGGATGAATGGGCAAAAATTCCCACAGATACAAAATCTTGTAGAAAGTCTTCATAAAAGAGTGCAAGCTGTTTTAGTTGCAGAGAGGGGACCAACTCCATATTAATGCCTATGGATTTATAACGGGATGTCATAAAAGCTTCAGTAGGTGATATATGTAGGTTTCCCAATACTTTTGTCCATAAAGTGTATGTAGTGAACAGCAGTTGGCATTCCTCACATTGACATTTTCTGTTTAGTGGATTTGTCCTCAGTAACTGGTAATAAGTTAATCAATCTAAAGGGATTCTCACCTTTGGATAATCCATTTTTGTTAGAAAGGTTCCCCCGCGATTAGCTGAGCACATGAACCCACAGCAATCATTTCATATTTGCCAGGGAACCCTAGAGAAAGTGTTTTATTTCCGTGCAGCACCATCACAGGAGAAATAAAATAATACACAATTCCCTATGAAATCGATGGGTTGTCCATGTAATGAGTGGGTGTGCTGGGTTAAGCAGACCAAGAGCGGTCCCCTCTATCAATTCTAATAGGGCATTAGATAATGGGTTTTCTAAACCAGTAAAACTTTTTAAGGATAATTGTATTGTGTTTTGCACACTGGTTAGTCACCTGTTAAAATGCAATGGGCAAAGTTTTTATTTATTGAATCACCCATTGTCTACGTAGAGCAGGAAAATCATGAATTGATTTGGAAACTTGTAAATTGGATGGCTCTTGTCTCTGATCACTATTTTTCCATCCCCTCACCTATATTACACCAACCCCCTGCTTATGAGGTTAAAGGGGTTGTCCAGTTAAAGTTTGTTTACATTTTGTTTTTGTTTTTTTAAATCACTTGTCACCACTTCAATCCCCTGCTGATCCAACGCAGATGCTCCGGTGGTCCTCCGTGCAGCCACAGCACATCATCTATGGCAGCTTGTAATCAAAGACCGGTGAAAGACCATTGAAGCATCTGCGCTTGATCAGCGGGGAGCAGTGATATTTTTTTGGTAATTTAGAAACATTTGCAGCTTATTCCTTTTCTTTTCAAGAACCGGTCAACCCCTTTATTATCTCTAAGATTCCCCTACCAATAGAGGCATACAAAATCGTTATTTCCTTTAAAAAAAACAAAAACATTTCCCCAAAAAATTCAACTATTTAAGGAAATTTCATATGTATTCTTGCCTGCTTTCAAGTTGGGTGTTTCTTGGGGTCTATTCACACGCAATAAGGGCATCAGTTGGACAAATAGGTTGAGAAATGCTCAAGATGGATACTTTTGACTTCTGCAACTACCGTATATACCATACAGTGGCATACATCATCCATTGACGACTGTTGTTAAAAAGAAGTATACCTTTTTTTTTGTTGTGCATGGTTTCATAGCAAAGTGCAGCAGGTTGGGTTTTCCCATACAGCGAAAAGAAAGATATTTTGACCCATATATTGGCTTGGCGTCTTTTGCCATCTGTTTAGCCCATGGAGGTCTATGGAGACGTTCAGTGTAGAGTATGCGCCGAAGATACACTGCAAACAAATGGCAATAGACCCTTAGTTAAATCTATTCTTATAAAAATCTGCTTGACAATCATTAGGCCAGGTTCACATCTAGCTTTTGCTGCATTCGCAGTGGCATGCCCCTAAATTTTCTTCTATAGAAATAGGCAATTTTTTTTATACTAAGGGTATGTTCACACGGCCTATTTACGGACGTAAATCGGGCGTTTTTGCCCCGAATTACGCCCGAAAATAGCGCCTCAATAGCGCTGACAAACATCTGCCCATTGAAAGCAATGGGCAGACGTTTGTCTGTTCACACGAGGCGTATATTTACGCGCCGCTGTCAAATGACGGCGCGTAAATAGACGCCCGCGTCAAAGAAGTGACCTGTCACTTCTTTGGCCGTAATTGGAGCCGCTATTCATTGACTCCAATGAATAGCAGCGCTAATTACGGCCGTAATTGACGCGGCGTTCAAGCGCCTGCACATGCCGGTACGGCTGAAATTACGGGGATGTTTTCAGGCTGAAACATCCCCGTAATTTCAGCCGTTACGGACGCCCTCGTGTGAACATACCCTTAGTGTTATCTAGGCCTTATGGTCTCCGGTTCTATAACAATGAATATGTATAATGGGCGGCTATTTGAGATAACATTTGTTGAGCGTCTCCACAATGGACTAGTTCAGTGACAATGACTAATGCCGTTACATAAATCATTATCACAAAATGTCACTGGTAGAGGTAAGAATATATTACCTGTAATTCACAGCTCTATAGATGACTCAGAACTATGCGGGAAGTTACATTTCTCCAAATGGAGTCGATTACATAGCAATTTATATATAAGAAATACTCCTGATTTCATCTCATTATATAGATATGGTTTAAGTTTTACAGAAGGTTTCTTGACTAAACTTAATAGTATACCAGTATAGTCTACCAGAGAACTTAGGGAGATCAAAGGAACATTTTTGTTAAAGAACATTCACTGTTACAATATGGTTTCTACATTTTAGCAGTTTGTGACCAGGTTAATGCATAAAGTAGACAGAAACCTACAGCAAAATCTACAATGAGGCTCATTCATGTGTTTGCTCTTATCAGCACATGTGTAAAGGATCTGCCAGACACAGCTTCTGTGTCGACGCCCGTGGTTAATCAGTCTGCATCTGTTCCCAGGTCTGATAGAGTGACTCCATCTGCTACCACTCAGGCTGGTAGGCTGAAGAGTGGGAGAACCTATCACAGCCTGGCCAGACGGTTCTAGCTCCCGCCCTCGGTCTATTTATACCTTCATTTGCTGCTTGTCCTTTGCCTGTGATTCTCTCTTGTTTCCTGGCTCTGCTGCTCCTGCTATTACTATTGACCTCTGCTTCATTTTGACCCTGGCTTACTGACTACGCTCCTGCTCTGCGTTTGGTACCTCGTACACTCCTGGTTTGACTCGGCTCGCTCACCACTCTTGTTGCTCACGGTGTTGCCGAGGGCAACTGCCCCATTTCCCTTAGCTTCTGTGTACCCTTGTCTGTTTGTCTGTCGTGCACATATTGAGCTTAGGGACCGTCGCCCAGTTGTACGCCATCGCGGGTAGATTAGGGCTCACCTGTCTGTCTCCCTACCCCGACATTACAACATGTCTCTAGGGTCAAGAGCGCTCAACACTAGCCCACATCCAACTACCAGGCCTTTGTGGGAAAATAATTTAGTGGAAGTTTCCCCTGGTTGGTTTCCTACTCCCTTGTTTGCTAATGTTGCAGAAATTGTGAATAGGGACAGCCCTGTTATCTTCCCACCACCCATTGGAGGAAACCTGAGTTGGGGCATCCTCTCCATGGGGCTCCATATCAGCCGCATGGGCTGCCTCTAAGGTATGTATGCCCTTGCTTGCTGCTGGTTGTATCTTAACCACTCTATCCGACCAGACACAGTTGGGAAATTTTTAACGCATGTTGAAGGGATATTCTCACCGCAGACATTTAGGGAAACTCCATAGGATATGCCGTAAATGTCTGGTAGGTGCGGGTCTTATTTCTAAGACTCGCACTTATCTGGAGAATGCCATAATGTCTGAGATAAGAATACTCCTCTAATGTCGATACGCTTTTTTTGTGATGTTATCCTATTTATGTGTATATTTTCATGGGGCTTTATTTTCAGACCATTTTTTTTCTTTTTTCTTTTTGTGACACTAGCGATAAAAAGTACAACAAAAAGACCAGTTTTTCACATTTTAACTATTTTAATATTTAAAGGCAAAAAGTTGCACTAAAATCTGTTCCCCCGTCTGTAATGGTAATTTTGTAGTGGTTCCACTCCTGGTATGGACTCCTGGCCTGTCTACCGACTACAACTCCGGATCATCTTTCGGCTTGTTGTATCTTGGCTGCTATTCTAGATTTTATCAGTATAAGGGTTAGATAACATTTATGTTTGTTTTTTTTTATTGCTGATATTATTTAACGTAAAAAATGGAAACGGGTGTTTTTTTACATTACATTTGAAAAAAATATTTGAAAAAACTTTATTAAACATAATTTTTTTTTGTATTACTAGGGGACTGGTACATGCAATCATTTGATCACTTGTGCATTGCACTGCAATACTTAAAAAGGCTCTGTCACCAGATTCTCAAATCTCTATCTCCTATTGCATGTGATCGGCGCTGCAATGTAGATAAGAGTAACGTTTGTTTGTTTTTTTAAAAACGTTCATTTTTGGCCAAGTTATGAGCTATTTTATATATATGCAAATGAGCTTTGAAATGGACAACTGGGCGTGTTTTTTTTCGTATGTCCAACTGGGCGTGTATTGTGTTTTTAACTGGGCGTGTTTACTTGTTTTACTAACTGGGCGTTGTGAATAGAAGTGTATGATGCTGACGAATCAGTGACCAATCAGCATCATGCACTCCCCTCCATTCATTTACACAGCACATAGTGTTCTTACTAGAACGATGTGCAGCCACATACACAAGTGTCCTGATAATGAATACACATCACCTCCAGCCTGGACGTCATGTGTATTCAGAATCCTGACACTTCTGAATCTTTTCAGTGAGATTTCCAGCAAGGGAAACGAAATCTCGTTTACTTCGTAATCTCGCGATCTCATAACTTGGCAATAAATGAACGTTTAAAAAAAAACAAAAAACTTTACTGTTCTCTACATTGCAGCGCCGATCACATGCAATAGGAGATAGGGATTTGAGAATCTGGTGACAGAGCCTCTTTAAGCTTAAGCAGGTCTTAATAGGAGTACTATGATGGCAGACCTGGGGGCCTTCATTTGACCCCTAAGCTTCCAGGACAACAGATCGGCAACTCGCGATCTCATTGCGGGGTGGGAAATGGGATTGTAGTGGGGGCCCCCACCCCTGTCTAACGGCTTAGATGCCACGATCGCTATTGACTATGGCATCTAAGTGGTTAAATGGATGGGATTGGAGTTATGTTCGATCCCGGTCATTACAGCAGGGTGTTGACTCCTGAACCTGCTTCACACTCCCCCCCCCCCTCCCATCAAATGTACATCAAATGTTGTGAAGGGCTTAATTTGATGTAGGTCTGCAGCAGAGAAATAATGTCAGTCTCAAAAAGCACAGCTCCCTCCCCTAGAAACCAGGGAGTAGCAGGGGATATGCATAAAGAGCCTTATCTGTGTGTATAGTATATTGTGTTACTATTTTGCCTAATCCAGGCTTACAGTCACTCAATAAAGCTCTCAATAAATTCCCCACTAAGGCCTCATGCACATTTTGCAGAACTTGTCAGTATTTTGAATTATGTTTTTTTTAAATTCAAAACCAGAAGTGGATCCTAAACACACATAAAGTATAATGGAAACATTTCAAATATTTTTTTTTATTTTATTCACTCCTGATTTTGACCTAAAAATGCTGGTGTAACAAAAAAAAGAGACAAAATCAGAAATATGTGCATGAGGCCTAAAAGATAATAAAATGACTCTGCTGCATTTGTTCCAGTCTACACAACAAAGCTGACTATTGAACTGCAGACAATAGGAAATGCCAACTTATCGTTTCTGCTCCAGTCGCCAGAGTGAAAATTGGAATATTTCAGATTTATTTTATATTGATAGTCTCATAAGATAATATGTCAATTTAAGATAATAGATAATATGTCAATTTCTGATGATACATTCAAATTTAAAATATGTTACTTAAAAAGAAAAAAGATTGTGTTGAATTTATTCAAAGTACAAAATTAGATAATTTAATTTTAAAATTTGGAAGATATTTAATGGAGAATGAAAATAGAAAAAAATAATAATAATAATTCACCAGATGACAAATTAAATTGATTGAGGTTTTCTGTAGACCGTCTAAGTATGGAAATCAGGTTTTTATGTCTCACTGTAACATTGATTGACCCATGACTATCATTGTTCTTTTGTCCTACTGCCCACACGGTTAATGAATGACGGCAATTCTTGTAAAAAAAAAAAAAAGATTCTGTAATTAGAGGCCAATTTCTCCTTTATTTTAGATCGCCAGCTCCATGCTACGTCAAGGTGCACATTAGTTCATAAAAGGTAATATTCTCCAAGATAATTCTCACATTACAAAATATAAACCTACACATTAAACAGTAATAAATTGAATTTAGAGAACTGAACATAACATAATTACATAATTTGATTTTGCAAAAAGAGTTTCAATTTCATGCATGTTGAGATGATTGATTGAAGACTATGAGCAATATACTGTATGGAAATTATCTTAAATGACATGCTAAATTGCCAGTGTGATATATTACATCATTACTTAAATTATAGTTCAGAAAGTGCATATAGATGGAAATATTTAATTTTGCAGCTAATTGTATCAGTAATTGTTTTTAGATGTCAGAACTTTGGGGAAATTCGAAAAATGATAAAGGGCATTTATTAGATGTGAATACCTTGTGGAAAAGCTAGCCAACATAAATACAGCTAAAAGGAAAAGGAAAATAAATTGAAAAGCACTCTGAATAGAGAGGATGATGGGATATGTATGGCATAGGGAAATAGTGCCCCGAGCGTAAGCAGGTCCTCTTCACATAGCATGCCATTCTTTACAGTTCATAAGGGGTTAACCTCTGGTTACACTGGTTTCCCGCAGTTGTATGTAGGTGCTAGGTTGCTCATGTAACATAAGGTAAGTAAAGCTTTGCGCATAGCCCTTTTACACGAGCCAACGATCAGGCTAATGATCGCTCGTAGGAATGCTCATTCCCGATCATTGCTCTGAGTAAGCAGGGCAGCGATCAGCCGTCGATCGAGTAACAACTTTATTGGCTGATCGCATCTATTAGGCTTCCTTTACACACACTTTATGTGTGACATTCTTTTGCTCATAAAAACACATATCTAAAAGAAAATCAACATTATTTAGGGAAACATTTTTATGGCCTATTTCAGTGGTGTTTTTTGCTTATAGTGTTTTTGGGTTTTTTAGGGTAGCGTTTTCACATTGCTGTTCATGTGGTAGATGCAAAAAAAAAAACTATGGAGGTCTATCGGAGAAAAACTTCACAAAACTCTTTAAAAAACGCCAAAGCTGCGATTTCGAAATAAAATGCCACTGAGCCAAATGCAAGACCAAAGAGAAAGAACACCACCTAAAAAATGCAATGTTTGTAGTGCATTCTATATTTCTCCAGCTAATATTTGGCTGCAGTGTTGTTTGCCGCAAAAAATACAGCAAAGAAACGCAAGGAAAAATGCCACAAAAAAGGTAGTGTGAAGCCAAACTTATGTGGTCAAAAAAATGATTGCTTGTCGATAGCCCATCTCCCTGTGTAAACAGAGGATGTGCTGCCAACAAGATGTAAATGTTAATAATTGTTTGTCCTGATACATTTCGACCATTGTCCCATGTAAATGGAGCTAAACAAATTATATTGTTGATCGGCGCTCATGACTGGTCAAGAAATCTGGCTGTGAAAAACCACAATTAACCACCAACAGCAACAAGGTTTTTACGTAGACACAGCAAAATAATATAGGACATAAGTTGATCTGGTAAACGGCTCCTGAAACACCTGTCTAGGATATATACTATACTGACAAAAGTATTGGGACACCTCTTAATCATTGAATTCAGATGTTTCAATCAGTCCATTACCACAGGTGTATAACATCCGGCACTCGCCATGCAGACACCTTTATAAAAGTCTGTGATAGGACGGGCCATTATAAAGAGATCACTGAATTCCAGCGCGGTCCTGTAATAGGACGCCACCATTGTGCCAGGTCAGTTCATGAAACTTCTTCCCTCCTGGATATTCCATCATCACCTGTGAGTGATATTATTAGTGGAAGGAACCGCAGCAACTCAGCCACAAAGTGCAGACCACGTAAAGTTACAGAGCGGAGGGGGGGCGCCGAGTGCTGAGGAGCAAGTGCAGAAACGTCACCAACACTCTACTGACTCAATACCTGCAGAGTACAGACCTCCTCTGGTATTAACATCACACAAAAATGGTGTCCGGGAGCTTCATGACATGGGCACCGAGCAGCTGCATGCCAGGGTTACATCACCAAGCATAATGCCATGAGCTGGATTCTTTAGACCCAAGAGGCCTAAATTGGGAATTTACCCCCTTAGGCCTCATTCACACGACAGAGTCCGAGTGTCGGCCGATAAAAACGGACGTTTTGGGCCGTTTTTCCCAGCCGGTTTGCATCCGTTTTGCATACGTTCCGGCCGTGTAGCCGTTTTTAACGGCCGATTTTGACCCGTTTTGCAGCCGTTTTTTTCCCTGTCGGTTTTAAAATCAGATGAATTTCATTTAAATTTGTTGCCACACCCAGCTCTCTGTAGATAATGCCACAGCCCTCCTGGTAGGTAATGCCACCCAGCCCCCTGTAGGTAATGCCACCCAGCCCCCTGTAGGTAATGCCACCCTGCCCCCTGCAGGTAATGCCGCCCAGCCCCCTGTAGGTAATGCCACCCAGCCCCCTGCAGGTAATGCCACCCAGCCCCTGCAGGTAATGCCACCCAGCCCCCAGCAGGTAATGCTACCCAGCCCCCTATATGTAATGCCACCCAGCCCCCTGCAGGTAATGCCACCCAGCCCCTGCAGGTAATGCCACCCAGCCCCTGCAGGTAATGCCACCCAGCACCCAGCAGGTAATGCTACCCAGCCCCCTATATGTAATGCCACCCAGCCCTCTGCAGGTAATGCCACCCAGCCCTCTGCAGGTAATGCCACCCAGCCCCCTGCAGGTAATGCCACCCAGCCCCTGCAGGTAATGCCACCCAGCCCCCTGCAGGTAATGCCACCCAGCCCCCTATATGTAATGCCACCCAGCCCCCTGCAGGTATTGCCACCCAGCCCCCTGCAGGTATTGCCACCCAGCCCCTGGCAGGTAATGCCACCCAGCCCCTGGCAGGTAATGCCACCCAGCCCCTGCAGGAAATGCCTCCCAGCCCCCTGCAGGTAATGCCACCCAGCCCCCAGCAGGTAATGCCACCCATCCCTCTGCAGGTAATGCCTCCCAGGCCTCTGCAGGTAATGCCACCCAGCCCCCTGCAGGTAATGCCACCAAGCCCCTGCAGGTAATGCCACCCAGCCCCCTGCAGATAATGCCACCCAGCCCCCTATATGTAATGCCACCCAGCCCCCTGCAGGTATTGCCACCCAGCCCCTGGCAGGTAATTCCACCCAGCCCCTGGCAGGTAATGCCACCCAGCCCCCTGCAGGAAATGCCTCCCAGCCCCCTGCAGGTAATGCCACCCAGCCCCCTGCAGGTAATGTCACCCAGCCCCCTGCAGGTAATGCCACCAGCCCTCTGCAGGTAATGCCACCCAGCCCCCGGCAGGTAATGCCACCAGCCCTCTGCAGGTAATGCCACCCAGCCCCCTGCAGGTAATGCCACCCAGCCCTCTGCAGGTAATGCCACCCTGCCCCCTCTATGTAATGCCATCCAGCTCCCTGTATGTAATGCAACACAGCCCCCTGTAGGTTGCACCAATCCCCCCCCCCCCTTCCAGGAGAAGTCACTGACTTCAATGTCCATATATGGACAGTGTAGTCACTGACTTCTCCTGGAGAGGAATCCCCTGCCACAGGTCGGGCCACCCATCCCTCTGCAGGTAATGCCTCCCAGGCCTCTGCAGGTAATGCCACCCAGCCCCCTGCAGGTAATGCCACCAAGCCCCTGCAGGTAATGCCACCCAGCCCCCTGCAGATAATGCCACCCAGCCCCCTATATGTAATGCCACCCAGCCCCCTGCAGGTATTGCCACCCAGCCCCTGGCAGGTAATTCCACCCAGCCCCTGGCAGGTAATGCCACCCAGCCCCCTGCAGGAAATGCCTCCCAGCCCCCTGCAGGTAATGCCACCCAGCCCCCTGCAGGTAATGTCACCCAGCCCCCTGCAGGTAATGCCACCAGCCCTCTGCAGGTAATGCCACCAAGCCCCTGCAGGTAATGCCACCCAGCCCCCTGCAGATAATGCCACCCAGCCCCCTATATGTAATGCCACCCAGCCCCCTGCAGGTATTGCCACCCAGCCCCTGGCAGGTAATTCCACCCAGCCCCTGGCAGGTAATGCCACCCAGCCTCCTGCAGGAAATGCCTCCCAGCCCCCTGCAGGTAATGCCACCCAGCCCCCTGCAGGTAATGTCACCCAGCCCCCTGCAGGTAATGTCACCCAGCCCCCTGCAGGTAATGCCACCAGCCCTCTGCAGGTAATGCCACCCAGCCCCCGGCAGGTAATGCCACCAGCCCTCTGCAGGTAATGCCACCCAGCCCCCTGCAGGTAATGCCACCCAGCCCTCTGCAGGTAATGCCACCCTGCCCCCTCTATGTAATGCCATCCAGCTCCCTGTATGTAATGCAACACAGCCCCCTGTAGGTTGCACCAATCCCCCCCCCCCCCTTCCAGGAGAAGTCACTGACTTCAATGTCCATATATGGACAGTGTAGTCACTGACTTCTCCTGGAGAGGAATCCCCTGCCACAGGTCGGGGATTCCGCTTCAGAAGTGAGTGACGTCGCTGTGTCCATATATGGACAGTGTAGTCACACTTCTCCTGTAGCGGAATCCCCGGCCACGGGGTCGGGGATTCCGCTTCAGAAGTGAGTGACGTCGCTGTGTCCATATATGGACAGTGTAGTCACTCACTTCTCCTGTAGCGGAATCCCCGGCCATAGAGTCGGGGATTCCGCTTCAGAAGTGAGTGACGTCGCTGTGTCCATATATGGACAGTGTAGTCACTCACTTCTCCTGTAGCGGAATCCCCAATCCCCGGCCGGGGATTGGGGATTCCGACTCCTACAGGGAGAAAAAAAAGACCCTCCTCCTTCTCACATGCACTCTGCATTGTGAGGAGGAGGAGGAGAGAGAGCGCGAGCGACGGAATACACGGCCATCACTCGGGACACATTCCGGTCATGGCCGTGTATTACCTGGCCACATAGACTTCTATGGGAGCCGGGCAGCCGGGTAAACCGCCGAAAATAAGGCATGTCCCATTTTTTGATGGCCAGGTTTGCCGGGCCGTCAAAAAATCGGTCGTGTGAATAGTGAGTAGGGGTCTATTGATCCTACTGCAGCCGGGTGACGGCCGGGAAACCCTGTCATGTGAATAAGGGCTTAGTGTCCAGCCTATTTTAGACCTTAATGACCAAGTTATTTTTTACGTTTTTCCATCGTCTCATTCAAAGAGCTATAACTTTTTATTTTTGCATTGACATACCTGTATAAGGTCTTGTTTTTTGCGGAACCATTTTGTAATTTTTAATAGCACCATTTTGAGGTACATAGAATTTATTGATTAACGTTTATTAACTTTTTTTTGGGGGGGGGGGGAATAGAAAAAAAACTGCAATTTTGCCACTCTTTTTTGCATCCTAAATTTACGCCGTTTACTGTGTGATATAAATAACACAATAACTTTATTCAGCGGGTTGTTGCGACTGCAACGATACCAAATTTATATAGATTTTTTATGTTTTACTACTTTTACACAGTAAAAACACATTTTTTTCAAAATTATTTGGTCTTGTGTCTCCATATTTGAAGAGCTATAACTTTTTAATTTTTTCGCCGATGCAGTTGTATGAGGGATTTTTGTTTGCGGGAAGACTTGTAGATTTTATTTGTACCATTTTGGAGTAGATGCAACTTTTTGATCACTTTTTATCAAATTTTTTTTTTAAGCAAGATTCAAAGAAAACAGCAATTTTTGCATTGTTTTTTATTTTAGCTTTTACGACGCTCACCTTGCAAGTTAAATGATGTCATAACATTATAGTTGGGGTCATTACGGACGTGGTGATACCAAATATGTGTAACTTTTTAACTTTATTTTGTCTTTTAATAATAAAGCAGTTTGTAAAGGGAAAAAGTGCGTTTTTCATTTTTGTTAAACTTTTTTTTTACTTTTTTACTAGTCCCACTAGGTGACTTCACTATGCGATCGCCCGATCGCATTTATAATACACTTCAATACTTCTGTATTGCACTGTATTATGCCTGTCCATGCAAAACGGACAGGCATCTGCTAGGACATGCCTCTGGCATGACCTAGCAGGCATACATTACAGGCAGACCTGGGGGACTTTATTAGGCCCCCGATCGCCATCGGAGACACAGACATTCGGCGATCTTATCACCGGGCATCGGTGGGATGAGAGGGAGCTCCCTCCCTCTCTCCAAAACCACTCAGATGCGGCACTCGCTATTGAGCGCCGCATCTGAGGGGTTAAACGGATGAGATCGATACTAATATCGATCTCACCCATTAGAGCAGGGATGCCCCCAGCCCTCAGCTACCTCTGGTAGCTGAGAGCAGGGACATTTACCGGCTCCATGCTCTGTTTATTTATTCCGATACAGCGCCATAAAAAGGCTATTGCATCGGAATAAAGCCCGTTAGTGGCCGCCATAAAAACACTATGGGGCGGTCACTAACGGGTTAAAATTGTCTCTCTCTCTTCTAATTCTACTTTTATATGTGTTCATATAATATTGCTGTGTTTTTTTTGTTGTTTTTTTATATTTAAGTGCTAGAATTTGAAGTACGGTACCTAACAGTCATATTGATCTGTTATGATGTGTTTATGACTTTATTGTTTTTGTTAATATTTTGTAATAAAATAGTTTTTCTTTCTTTTTAGATTGTATACACATGCTGGGATATTGTAAACCCTGTGAAGATGGGACTCCGGACTAATTTAATACTGTGTACCTCTTTTTGTTGTTCAATATCCCTCTTCCACACGTACTTTCTCCAAATGTCATTGATTAAAATAAAATATTTTCCCTATATAGTTTTTGGAGGTATATGTATAATGCTTTTGGGTATAATAATACCTTTCCTTGATGCCCTCTCCGTTGGTGTTGACCCATTATTATAGGGTTGTTTCCCATTGAGATTATGGTGCTAATGCATCTTTCCCATTGTTGGGGTTCCATTTATTAGGTGATACCCCTTCTATAATCCCCTTCGGGCATAACCTTGTGGGCTGCCTTTTGGATGGCTTTGAAGGGGCTACGGGTGGGATTTGTGTGGGTTTCATTCTTTGCGTATGTCCTGTTTTGGGCAATCACTGAATGTTTTTACTGGTGATCAAGATGTCCAAAGTTATAGGGTTTAAGAATGCAATTGACATGCCTCCTTAAAATATATAAAAATAGAATATATAAAAATATATGACCTTTTAAAAAAATCGAAATAATAAAATATATAACATCTAATACATAGTATATGAATACATATTACATATAATACATTATGGAGTTGATATGCTGGTACGTAACTATGAATTACTATGCTACTTACTGAATGTTTGGCGAGTGTAACCATGGAATCAGCACTTGAGTAGTTTGCGGTCACGTGAGTGTGGTAACTAAGTGACGGCGAAGCTGTCATTTCGTATACTAAATATTGCGCATGGGCAGTAGGGATGGTTGAACGCCGTTATATCAAAATGAGGTTGTATGAGATCTAGCCTTTTGCTTGATTTATCAGTCCGGCTATCCATCTACCAGGGTCTTGTAAGTGATTTTATTTGTATGTGAACTAATATTTATTGATGTATTTGGCATGTTTGTCTAAAATGGTTTGCACGTGAATTTGCATATGTAATCACTGTTGTGATGTCATTTCCCCTATATAAACCGCAAGTTGCACTTTGTTTATTGCTTGAGAAAGAACCACACTTGGGTCGAAACGTCGCTGGTTATTATGGTGAAATAAATGTCGTTGACACCTTTTTGATACTTTGATAACAAAGTGTGCTGCGGTCTCTCTATTTTCAAACACAATGCTGAGTGTCGGATGGAGGGGTGTAAAGCCGCCGCCACTGCACTCTGGAGCAGTGGAAACATGTTCTGTGGAGTGACGTGTAAAGGATCTGCCAGGCACAGCTTCGGGGTTAACTCCCATAGGTAATCAGTCTGCACCTGAATCTACGTCTTTGAGACTGACTCCATCTTCCACCACTCAGGATGGCGGGCTTAGGAGTGGGAGAGCCTATCGCAGCCTGGCCAGACGGAGCTAGCTCCCGCCCTCTGTCTATTTATACCTGCCTTTCCTGTTCCTCCTTTGCTTGTGATTCTTCTCGTGTGGTTTCCTGGCCCAGCTACAGCTCCTAACTATTTGATCCTGCTCCATACAGACCCTGGCTTACTGACTACTCTCCTGCTCAGCGTTTGGTACCTCGTGCTCTCCTGGTTTGACTTGGCTCGTTCACCACTCTGGTTGCTCACGGTGTTGCCGTGGGCAACTGCCCCTTTCCCTTTGCTTTGTATTCCCTTGTATGTTTGTCTCGTGCACTTACTGAGCGTAGGGACCGCCGCCCAGTTGTACCCCGTCGCCTAGGGCGGGTCGTTGCAAGTAGGCAGGGACAGAGTGGCGGGTAGATTAGGGCTCACTTGTTCATTTCCCTACCCCCGTCGTTACAGACGCTTCTCTATCTGGCGGTCTGATGGATGAGTCCAGGTTTGGTGAATGCCAGGAGAACGTTACCCACCTGACTGCACTGTACCAGCTGTATCGTTTTGGTGGAGGAGGGGTAATACTATGGGGGTGTTTCTCAGGGGTCATCCTCTTCATTCCAGTGAAGGGGAAACTTAATGCTACAGCATAACAAGACATTTAGGACAATTGTAGTTTCCAACTTTGTGGGAACAGTTTGGTCTTCTGACCTTTTCTGTTCCTCATGACTGCGCTCCCAGTGCACAAGGTCCATAAAGACATGGTTGGTTGGTCGGTTGGTTGGTTGGTTGGTCGGTCGGTTGGTTGATTGGTTGGTCGGTTGGTTTGGTGAGTTTGGTCTGCAAGAACTTGACTGGCCACACAGAGCCCTGACCTCAATCCCATCCAACACTTTTGGGATAAACTAGAACGGAGGTTAAGAGCCAGGACCTCTCCCCGAACATCAGTGTCTGACCTCACAAATGCTCTTCTGGATGAATGGGCAAAAATTTCCACAGACACCCTAAAATCTTGTAGGAAACCTTCCCAGATGAGTTTAAGCTTATTTAGCTGCAAAGGTGGAACCAACTCCATACTATTGCCTATGGACTTAGAACAGGATGTCATAAAAGCTCCTGTAGGTGGAATGTGTAGTGTCCCAAAACTTTTGTTCATATATTGTATGTGGAAACAAAGGCATTGGTGTTGTATACACTAAAATGATGTAATAAGATGCTTTTTGTAAAACCACCAAAATCTTGTCCTCCTCTTTACCTCCTCATATCTGACTGTCCTGGCATCGCACTTTATATGACATTGATCTTCCACAGGTTTGTATCTGGGTGATTCCTCCTTCTTCGCTTACAGCTGTCTGTTATACCATAAGGGCCAAATCACCAGCTTGTCTTTGGCAGCAAGGCTTTCCGGGACATTTTCCAAAAATACCTTGGCTGTCAATGGATCCGGTGTGTAAATGCAGTGTTTATCCACGAAAAAAGAAAAACAATCCATAGTCCGCACATTAAGTATTTTACATCTATCGCTGCTATGCATCAAATATGAACATGAGGTTCTTCGTTCAGATTTCGATCAAACTGTATCAGGTTAGGACTACACCTAGTTGTTTTGTAGTAAGACTTTTTTCAATAGAGGAAACTGTTCACATCGCGGTCAAATCAAGTTTTGGCCGCAATTTTTGGATTCCATTGCTAGGCATCCGTCACAACCCACATTTACTGTGCACGTTGGTAGATTTTTGTGGCATATGTGGGTCAAAAACAATGTGGATGGGGTGAATGAGATCTGTATGCAAATAGATGCATGACAGCTAGAATACACTTAAGAAAGATTTAAATTGGGCTACAAATTTTTGCCATTTTAGGCCTCCTTCACACAGGGTTTATGCTTGATATTTTACACTGCATGTAAAAATGCCAATGTTTTTTAACATGTAACATGCGTTTTTTATTTAGTGTTATTTTTTTACAGCCAATTTTGAAGTTGTATAGAGAAGCCTATGGAGAAATATTGCACTGACCCCAATAATGCTGCAAAAACACCATAAACTAAAACGCTATGTATGTATGCTTTCTCAAATTTTACCACAAATTGAAGTTCTTTTTTTTTTTTACTTTATCACTCATATGGAGTGGCAATACTCTTCGGGATATTCTAAGGCTGGATTCACACATCGCACATCTGTTGCAGAATTTTATGTCTATTTTTCAGTCAGAAGTGGTTTAAAAAAAAAAATGAAATATATAAAGGAAGAATTTATACTTCTCCTTCCTACTGGTTCCACTTCTGACTATGGCTCAAAAATCTGCATCAAAATTTTCAACAAAATACGGGATGTGTGAATCCAAACTAACTGCTCATGTACAATAGTGAGGCCATTCATTCAGCTTGCCCCAGACCTTGACACATAAATATTATTCCAAATCATACAGGCTCTGGTAAAACAAGAAGAACCAGCAATTTTATACTGTATTAGGCCACGTTCAGATGTGGCGGAATTGCTGTTGTATTCCGCTGCGGTCAGTCCACAGTGGAATTCTGCAGCAGCCGTTTTTTACATTTGTTTCTATACATTTTTAGGAAAGTTAGTTCAGACGTTGCGGAAAATAACTGTGCGGAAATCAGGGTGCGGTGCAGATTTTTCCCTCCGCAGCATGCTCATGACGTTGTGGAGAAGAAGCGGAATTTCACTGCGGATTTCAGCCTTTGCAACGGAAAAACTGAAATCTGCGGCAAGTCCGCTGTGATATCTGCAACGTCTGAATTACCTGTCAAATATGCAAATGTTGCTGCAGATTCGTCGCGTAATTGCCCTGAATCTGCAGCAACATTTGCAGCGGAAAACGTGAATGTGGCCTTAGAGATTAGCGAACCGATTCGGCACAAATTGAATTTGGTCTGAATTTAAAGAAAGACACATTGCCATAGTGTTTATAGAGTTCAATGGAGAGTTGGTTCGTAGTCTATCGGAGTTACAGAAAGAGACGAGCAAGCAGCTCTCGGCTCTTTCCGTATCTCTCATAGACATCAACGGAGAAGGCCAGACACAAGTTCAGACACCTAGCCATTCAACTCTATGCTGAAACCCTGTTCTCCCGATAGGTGAGAGTCTCAGAGGTGGGATTTGCAACAGGCATTTATGGCATATTATCAATGGAGATGTTGCCCTTGGTCGACTTCAAACTAGAGACCCCAATGATACTGGGCAACAGTGCCAACCCCGGAGCTATTGTGCTGCCCTTGGGCAATTCCTTTGTGTAAGACGTGTCCTCTGAAGATACACGGAGTGTCCAGCTGATGAGACCCCAGAAATCAGTTGTCATTTGTGGAGGAAACAAATTTTACTATAGCACCACTGCTGGAGATATTAAATATTGCAGAGTTGAAATCAATGGGCTCTCCATGCAATGCATGGTCATGCCAGGACCTCCAGAGCGAGGGAAGCTTTTTATAGCCGATATTCCATCTCAATAATAGATGAGGGTCCTGAATGGGGGGGATAAGGGACCTCCCTCTAATAACTCAGAATTCCAGTAGCATATTTCCAATGAAGGCACACCACGTAGCTGCTATGGGGCCCGTAAGCAGGGAGTATCTGACTTTTTCTCCACCATTTTTTTGCTGTGATGGCGCGTAAATCGGTGCAAGAAACGCAACTAGTGAATGAAGATAGTGGCGGTAAAAATAAGTAGAGACAAAAAACTGCAACAAAACCGTGACATGTAATTAAGCGATAGATCAAATGAGGTCCACAGGGCAGCCTCTTCATTAGGGCATGTTCAAAATGGGCAGATTTGTTGTGGAATTTTTTTGTGGATTTTGCATAGAAAATCGTTAGTATTCTAAGGAGCAATGTAAGTGAATGGAGTTTTACAGTGCGGAAAAAAAATTACGCGAATTTCAGGGCTTGTTATGGATTTTTAACTCAACATCATGCTCTCTTCTACCGCAGAAAGGTTGCAGAGTGCACCCTTTCCATTATAAAGGGGTAAAATCGTGAACAAGTCCTTGTCAAAATCAGCACGAGATTTTAACCAATAAATAAACCAATAAACCAATAAAGATCAGTTTACTCTGCACTGGCTGACATATAAGGGTAAGGCCAGACGGAGCGGCCCTGACACGGTCACACGCGGCTACCATGTACAGTGCGGCTGTCAAACAGCCTGTTAGTGGCAGCACATTAATGCGGGTGAACCGTGCCTTTATCTGCAAAATCAAGCGCTTGTGAGATTATTTTCTCATGACACATTGGACTTTATGTTAGTGGTATAATTTGGTCGATACATTCAGAGTTTATTTGTGAAAAATTAGCATTTTTCTGAATTTAAATGTATCTGCTTGTAAGGCCGATGGTTATACCACACAACATAGTTACTAATTAACATTTCCTATATGTCTATTTTATGTTGGTATATTTTTTTTTAACCTTCTTTTCTTTTCCTAGGATGTTACAAGGCTTAGAACATAAACAGCATTTTCTTATATTTTCAAGAAAATTTCAAATGCCTTTTTTTTTAGGTATCAGTTCAGTTCTGAACTGGCTTTGAGGGGCCTATATATTAGAAACCCCCATAAAACACCCCATTTAAAAAATAATGGACCCTATAAGGTATTCAAAACAGCAAAGTATATTAACCCTTTAGGCGTTTCACAGGAATTAAAACAATGTGGAGATGAGATTTGCAAATTTAATTTTTCTTGCAGAAATTCAATATTAATCTTTTTCTTTTTCTGCGTTTTACCAGAGAAACACAAATAAAGATTTTGCAGTTTTTAGAAATGCCCCACATGTGACTCTAGTGCGCTACTGGATTAAAACACAGACCTCAGAAGCAAAGGAGCACTTACTGGATTTTGAGGCCTCTTTTTTTATTAGAATATATTTTAGGCACCATGTCAGGTTTGAAGAGGTGTAGTGGTGCCAAAACATTAAAAAAACAAAACATGAAATAACCCATTTTGGAAATGAGACCCCTCAACGAATACATTTATGGGTGTTGTGACCATTTTGTCCAAACAGTTTTTTCACAGAACTTATATGAATTGGGCTGTGAATTAAAAAACCTTTTTTATTATTTTCTCCAATAATATGTCGTTTTTGCTCAAAATTTCTTATTTTCACAATGAATAAAATACCGCATTTGCTCTATTTCTCCTGAGTGCGGCAATACCCCATTTGTTGTGATAAACTAGCGTATGGGCCTATAGGAGGGCTCAGAAAGGAAGGAGCGCTATGTGTTCTTTGGAGTCCATATTTTTCTGCATTGGTGCCATGTCGTATTTGCAGAGCCCCAGAAGTATCAGTACAGTTGAAATCCCCAAGAAGTGACCCCATTTTAAAAAAGACACCACTTAAAGAGGCTCTGTCACCAGATTTTGCAACCCCTATCTGCTATTGCAGCAGATCGGCGCTGCAATGTAGATTACAGTAACGTTTTTATTTTTAAAAAACAAGCATTTTTGGCCAAGTTATGACCATTTTTGTATTTATGCAAATGAAGCTTGCAAAAGTCCAAGTGGGCGTGTTTAAAGTAAAAGTCCAACTGGGCGTGTATTATGTGCGTACATCGGGGCGTTTTTACTACTTTTACTAGCTGGGCGTTCTGACGAGAAGTATCATCCACTTGTCTACAGAACGCCCAGCTTCTGGCAGTGCAGATCTGTGACGTCATTCACAGGTCCTGCATCGTGTCAGACGAGCGAGGACACATCGGCACCAGAGGCTACAGTTGATTCTGCAGCAGCATCGGTGTTTGCAGGTAAGTCGATGTAGCTACTTACCTGCAAACGCTGATGCTGCTGCAGAATCAACTGTAGCCTCTGGTGCCAATGTGGCCGACACGATGCAGGACCTGGGGCAGGAAGTGAGTGACGTCACAGCGTAATCTCTCGAGAACACGGCTGTGTCTGCACTGCCAGAAGCTGGGCGTTCTGAAGAGAAGTGGATGATACTTCTCATCAGAACGCCCAGCTAGTAAAAGTAGTAAAAACGCCCCGATGTACGCACATAATACACGCCCAGTTGGACTTTTACTTTAAACACGCCCACTTGGACTTTTGCAAGCCTCATTTGCATAAATACAAAAATGGTCATAACTTGGCCAAAAATGCTTGTTTTTTAAAAATAAAAACGTTACTGTAATCTACATTGCAGCGCCGATCTGCTGCAATAGCAGATAGGGGTTGCAAAATCTGGTGACAGAGCCTCTTTAAGTAATTTATCTAGAGGTGTAGAGAGCATTTTGACCCCACAGGTATTGTGTAAAAGCTAATGCGCAGCAGATGTGCAAAGTGAGAGTTGCAATTTTCTATACATATATGACAATGCAGTATCCAATATATTGTGCCCAGCACTTGCCATCGGAGACATGCACCCTATAAACTGTAATGTAACTTCTCCCGAGTACAACAATACCCTACTTGTGTATTACATGTGTTATCTGCTGCCTGGGCACACAGACTTCTCTGACACTAAACCTTACTAGGGCGAGGGTTGCTAACACTAAACCTAACTAGATTTTAGATGTGAACTTCCCTGTTGCTAAACCTAACTACACTGACGACTCCCTGACACTAAACCTAACCAGATTATTCCGAGCTTCCCTGATTCTAAACCTAACTACGGTGACGACTCCCTGACACTATACCTAACTAGATTATTCCGAGCTTCCCTGACGCTAAATCTAACTATGGTGACTTGTGCCTGAAACAAAACCTAACTAGATTTTATGTGAACTTCCCTGACGCTAAACCTAAATAAAGTGATGGATCCCTAACACTAAACTTAACTATGGTGACGGATTCCTGATGCTAAATTCCATGAAGCTATACCTAACTACATTTTTTGATGGTTCCATGACACTAACTAACCTTAATACTAAACTACAGTAACTAGCTAATAACTGTCTACACAAACTTTTTTTCTATTTTTATAAATTGTAATTTATTTTTAGTTTTTTCTTATATTTTATAAAGAAAAAAAAATAAACCTCAGGGACCAAGAAATGTGACCCTGAAGACTAAGAAGTGGTCAGTGACAGGCGATTACTGACCAAAAACATGGGGGTGACAAGGAAAACACAAGAAGGAGGAGGACAGGACTGGGAAGTGGATGGAGGAGGTAGGAAGCAAAAAAAGCTAATTTTTTGGATTTTTTTCACAGCATACTCTCCCCAAAACCACTCTGAACGACTCTCAAATGCCAACAGAGAAGTTTAGGGTGGGTGCCGCAGGAACTCATGGATAGGGGGCATGAAATTAGGTCAGCGACCGCAACTATTGGTCAGTAGTCACTGACTTACTAATAGTAGCAATTGCCGAGGCGGGACTATCGCGATTGGTCCCTGCACATTGTGCTGTGATAGCCTGCTGTTGGAAACAGCAGTTATCACAGCTCATGAACATGTCGGGGTAAAATGCCACTGTATTTTCCCCATGACATACTATTACCTCACTGAGCGCGAATGACACGCTCAGCATGACGGAATAGTACGCCAAGGAGTAGAAGGGGTTAAGCAACAATGCTGCGTCTCCTACCCCTTGTCTCTTCTCATGCTCACAATCTCCACGGTTTTCTCATAGATTACATAGACACTACATCAGACAATTCTATTATTAAACCCTTTACTGCCCAAGACCACCAAGGATGTTACCATAAACCCCATTCTCTGCCCTAGACCACAAGGGATGACTATCCATCTTAGTGGAGGAAATAATTTTATTAAAGGCATGCTAACGGAATGGGTTACACACGTTATTTATGTACGTGGGCTCTCACTTGTCTGAATCCGCCCCGGGCATATGTATGTAGTGATCTGGGAGGCACTTTCAAAAGTTTGCTATGGGGCCCAGTATAGTAGAGTTTCGCCCCTGCAGAACTCTTTAAAATATTTGATAAGGGTTTTAAACTATTGTTACAGGATTAACCTGTTAGTGACCGCCAATAAGCCTTGTCACGGTGCTGCATCAGAACAAATCAGCGCCGCCGGGAGCAGTAAAGGCTCCCCGCTCTCAGCTACCAGATGTAGCTGAGTGTTTGCAGCAGTGCTGCTTGAGCGGGCGGATCGAAATCCACCCGTTTAACCCCTTAGATGTGGCGCTCAATAGCAAGCGCCACATCTAAGTGGTTTTTGAATGAAGAAGCTCCCTCTCTCACCCCACCGGTACCCTGCAATGCGATCGCAGGGTACCGATAGCTACTATGGCAGCCTGAGGCCTAACAAAGGCCCCCGGTCTGACTGTAGTGGATGCCAGAGGCATAGCCTAACAGGTGCCTGACACAGACAGGCAATAATTTGCAGAAGTATTGCAGTGTATTATAAAAGGCGGTCAGGTGATCACATTGTAAAGTCCCCTAGTGGGACTAAAAAAAAAAGTTAAAAAAACGTTTAATAGAGTTTATAATAAATAAATAAAAATTCCAAGAAAAAAAATATTAAAACCCCACTTTTTCCCCTTACAAAATGCTTTTATTATTAAAAAAAAGTTACACATATTTGGTATCGCCGCATCCATAACGACCCCAACAGTAAACCTATTATGTTATTTAACCCACTCGGCAAATGCCTTAAAAAAATAAAATAAAAAACAATGCCAGAATTGCTGTTTTCTGTTCAACCTGCCTTAAGAAAAATGTAATAAAAAGTGATCAAAAAGTCGCATGTACTCCAAAATGGTACCAATAAAAACTAAAAGTCATCCCAAAAAAAAAAAGCCCTCAGACAGCTGCATTAGCAGAAAAATAAAAAAGTTACGGCTCTAAGTAAATAAAAGTTAATCAATAAATTATATGTACCCCAAAATGGTGCTATAAAAAAAATACAACTTGTCCCCCAAAAAACAAGACCTCAGCTATGTCGACGCAAAAATTAAAAAAGTTCTAGCTCTTTCAATGCGACTATGGAAAAACGTAAAAAAATTGCTTGATCATTAATTTTTAAAATAGGCTGGTCACTAAGGGGTTAAAGCAAAAACGAGACATATTCCAGCAGCTTGAGTGACAGAGCAAATACCACTTTTCAATATTGTAACAAAAGTAACCACAGAACAAAGCGCTGCCCTAAATAATGTAATCCCACCATGAAACAGAAGGTAATCTACTACGGTGCTGCCTATGGATATTACATTCCTATATCTCTCCATCCTTTAGAGAAGCCTAATTCTGCAAAGGGCACGGCCAGACGTGGCAGAATTTTTCCGCTGCAAATATTGGTGCAGATTTGGGGCAATTACGTAATGAATCTGCAGCAACATTTGCATATTTGACAGGTAATTCAGACGTTGCAGATATCACAGCGGACTTGCCACAGATTTCAGTTTTTGCATTGCAAAGGTTGAAATCCGCAGTGAAATTCCGCTTCTTCTCCGCAACAGACAGTGCATGCTGCGGAGGGAAAATTCTGCACCGCAGCCTATGGTCCGCAGCGGAGTTTTCCGCAACGTCTGAACTAACTTGCCTAAATGTATGTACGGCCGCAGGAGATTTTCACTGCAATTCCGCCACGTCTGAACCTGCCCTAAGGCCTCATCCTACTGTCCGTATTTAGGTCCGTAACTCCTCCGTGTTCCTTCTGCAACCGTTCCATGTGTCAGTATATTACAGCCATGTCATTTACGTGTGTCATCCATATTTTGCGATCCGCACCCATATGAAGGTCACATGATCGGATTTCCCAGGCGTTTCTTAGCATTGTCTCCGCAAAATGCGGGCAGCACACAGATGGCTTCTATGTGCTGTCCATTATTTTTGTGCACCCATCGCGGTACGGGTCTGTAAACGGAACAACGGATTCACAAAAAAACACTGTTTGGTGCACGGCCCCGTAGAAATGAATAGGTCATTGTGCTATCCCCAAAAAATGCGGACGGCACACTAAAGAAAAAAAAACGGTCGTATGGATGAACCCTAATATTGCGCAGCGCAAACCACTTTTTTATAGTATGAGAATATGAGAAATGTTTCTATTTTTACGGTGAAGAATAATATAACCTCCTAAATGTTGTAAAGCCGAACATAGAGGTGCAATGTAGGTGGAAATGTTGACCATTAAGTTGATTTACCTCTGCGGCTCCAGGAGAAGATAAAATACAGCGCCATGGTTGACATGAACGTGTTAATCTGTTCAATCCCAGTGAATGTTTGCTCATCAGTAAAAGCCATATCCATAAATTTAGGTATGTGAAAGTGACACTTGGGTGAAGCCACATACTAAATTGCAAACTGGTTGAATAATTTAGTGAATGCAGACATAATATTTAATAGCTCCATTAGAACGTGTTTGCAGACATTAGAACATAAGTAGAATGGACACATTAGGCTTCTTGTAAGCAAAGTACTTTTGTTCTTTGAGACGTTTTATTGTGCTGGAGATTAAGAACTTGCATTAGATACAAATATTGTCCATCCTGCATTTATTTCTATTTGTGTCAGGTGTATTTAAAGAGACAGGAACTTACAACTGGTGCTAAAAACACTGAAAAACATTGGAGCCTTCACCCATATTGTTCAAAATCCAAGAATGCAATATTTAACCCCTTAAAGGTGTTTTCCCAAACCATATTATTGTTGGCCTATCCTTAGGATAGGCCATCAATATCTGATTGGTGGGGGTCCGACTCCTGTAATCTCCGATTATCAGCTGCATGAAGGGACTACAGCGCTCACTGGAACGCCACATCACTCTCATTGTTTATATACATTTGGTTGTGGCTGTGGCTAATACTGTAGCTCGCAGCAGCTTAGCCCCATTTAAGTGAATGGGACTGAGCTGCAGAACAAGGCACAGCCACAACCAAATGTATGGCGCTGTGCCTGAGTAAACAATGAAAGGGTCCCTTCATGCAGCTGATCGCCAGGGTTGCTCAGAGTCGGAACCCCACCAAACAGATATTGATGCCCTGTCCCAAGGATAGTCCTATATGGCAGCTCTGGAAAACCCTTTTAAAGACTGAGCTATTTTTATGTTTTCATCATTCTCAATCATCAATTTTTTTATTTTTGTGTCTGAATGAGGCCTTCTTTTTTGAAAAACATGTTGCACTTTCCATTTGTACCATTGTCGGGGCATGTATATGTTAGCGATTAATTTTTAAAAATTTTGCACAAAAAAAAGCCCACAATTCCTACCATTTTTACCTTTTTCTTTTACCCCTGTTCATCCTTGACCTAAACCAAGTGTATATATTGAAATCGACAATATCTTTTCAAACAACTTATGCTATCTTCTGTCCACTCCCTGTTGTCAAGCAAAGTCTGTTCCTAATTACAGACAGACTGAAGAAGGTGGGAGTGTGTCTCTTCACTGACTGCCTATACAAGTTTATGGACAGGAGAGGGGGGAGTAGCAGGAGGGAAAAGAGAGAGAAAGAGACAAATACACACTGCCCATAGAAGTCTATTAGGAGGGGATGCAGGAGGAGGGATCAGAGAGAGAGAGAGAAAGAGACACAGACACGCTGCCCATAGAAGTCTAATAGGAGGGAAAGCAGGAGGAGAAAGCAGAGAGAGAGAAAGAGACACATACATGTTGCCTATATAAGTCTATGGAGAGGAGAGGGGTGCGCAGGAAGAGAATGCAGAGAGGGAGAAAGATACACAAACACACTGCCAATACAAATCTGAGGAGAGTGGGAGGAGCAGGAGAAGTGAGAAAGAAACAGACAAACATACAGCAACTTCCTGATAAGTTATAGCTCACACCAGTGCTGGATTCTCAGTTCCACTGCTCATTACCGCTGTATAATCTCCTCCATGCTGCTGCTGTATATATACATATATATACAGTGAAGGAAATAAGTATTTGATCCCTTGCTGATTTTGTAAGTTTGCCCACTGTCAAAGACATGAACAGTCTAGAATTTTTAGGCTAGGTTAATTTTACCAGTGAGAGATAGATTATATATAAAAAAAAAGAAAAGAAAATCACATTGTCAAAATTATATATATTTATTTGCATTGTGCACAGAGAAATAAGTATTTGATCCCCTACCAACCATTAAGAGTTCAGCCTCCTCCAGACCAGTTACACGCTCCAAATCAACTTGGTGCCTGCATTAAAGACAGCTGTCTTAAATGGTCACCTGTATAAAAGACTCCTGTCCACAGACTCAATGAATCAGTCTGACTCTAACCTCTACAACATGGGCAAGACCAAAGAGCTTTCTAAGGATGTCAGGGACAAGATCATAGACCTGCACAAGGCTGGAATGGGCTACAAAACCATAAGTAAGACGCTGGGTGAGAAGGAGACAACTGTTGGTGCAATAGTAAGAAAATGGAAGACATACAAAATGATTGTCAATCGACATCGATCTGGGGCTCCATGCAAAATCTTACCTCGTGGGGTATCCTTGATCCTGAGGAAGGTGAGAGCTCAGCCGAAAACGACACGGGGGGAACTTGTTAATGATCTCAAGGCAGATGGGACCACAGTCACCAAGAAAACCATTGGTAACACATTACGCCGTAATGGATTAAAATCCTGCAGTGCCCGCAAGGTCCCCCTGCTCAAGAAGGCACATGTACAGGCCCGTCTGAAGTTTGCAAATGAACATCTGGATGATTCTGAGAGTGATTGGGAGAAGGTGCTGTGGTCAGATGAGACTAAAATTGAGCTCTTTGGCATTAACTCAAGTCGCCGTGTTTGGAGGAAGAGAAATGCTGCCTATGACCCAAAGAACACCGTCCCCACTGTCAAGCATGGAGGTGGAAACATTATGTTTTGGGGGTGTTTCTCTGCTAAGGGCACAGGACTACTTCACCGCATCAATGGGAGAATGGATGGAGCCATGTACCGTCAAATCCTGAGTGACAACCTCCTTCCCTCCACCAGGACATTAAAAATGGCTCGTGGCTGGGTCTTCCAGCACGACAATGACCCGAAACATACAGCCAAGGCAACAAAGGAGTGGCTCAAAAAGAAGCACATTAAGCTCACGGATTGGCCTAGCCAGTCTCCAGACCTTAATCCCATCGAAAACTTATGGAGGGAGCTGAAGATCCGAGTTGCCAAGCGACAGCCTCGAAATCTTAATGATTTACAGATGATCTGCAAAGAGGAGTGGGCCAAAATTCCATCTAACATGTGTGCAAACCTCATCATCAACTACAAAAAAACGTCTGACTGCTGTGCTTGCCAACAAGGGTTTTGCCACCAAGTATTAAGTCTTGTTTGCCAAAGGGATCAAATACTTATTTCTCTGTGCACAATGCAAATAAATATATCTAATTTTGACAATGTGATTTTCTTTTTTTTTTTTTATATATAATCTATCTCTCACTGGTAAAATTAGCCTAGCCTAAAAATTCTAGACTGTTCATGTCTTTGACAGTGGGCAAACTTACAAAATCAGCAAGGGATCAAATACTTATTTCCTTCACTGTATGTATATATATATATATATATATATATATATATATATATATATATATATATATATATATAGAGATGAGCGATCTTATCAAAAGTTCGGTTAGGCTAGTTCGCCAAATTTCACAAAAAAGTTCGGTTCGGACCGAACTAGTTCGGACCGAACCTGTCACTTCCGTGCGCCGAGCATGCTACTGTCCAGGGTGCTGATAGAGTTAATGGGCTGCACTAACTCTTTCAGCAACCTTCACAGTACATGCTCGGCGCGCTGAAAATACAATTTAAATGTAATAAAAAAATAAAAATTATACGTTCGTACTTACTATCCTCCTGTCCGGCCTCCAGCGATGACGTTTCATCCCTTTCGCCGCTGCAGCCAATCACAGGCTGTAGTGGCGGTCACGCACATCAGGATGACGCTTCATCCCACGTGACCGCCTCTGCAGCCAATCACAGGCTGCAGCGGCGACATGGATGAAACGTCATCGCTGGAGGCCGGACAGGAGGAAAGTAAGTATGAACGTATTATTATTTTTTTTTTTGCATGTATGTATGTTGGCATGTATGTATGTATGTATGTATGTATGTTGGCATGTATGTATGTTGTCATGTATGTATGTATTTATGTATATCTGTGCATGTATGTTGGCATGTATGTATATATTTGCATGTTTGTATGTATATTTGCATGTATATATTTGCATGCATGTATGTATGTATGTTTGCATGTGTGTATGTTTGCATGTATGTATTTTTGCATGTATGTTGTCATGTATGTATGTTGTCATGTATGTATGTATGTATGTATGTATGTGCATGTGTGTATGTATATTTGTATGTATGTATGTATGCATGTTTGCATGAATGTATGTATGTTTGCATGTATGTGTGTTTGCATGAATGTATGTTTGCATGTATGTATGTATGCATGTTTGTATGTATATTTGCATGTGTGTATATATATATATATGTATGTATGTTGTCATGTATGTATGTATGTATGTATGTATGTATGTTGTCATGTATGTATATATGTGCATGTATGTTGGCATGTATGTATATATGTGCATGTGTGTATGTATGTATATTTGCATGTATATATTTGCATGTATGTATGTTGTCATGTATGTATGTATGTATATATGTGCATGTATGTTTGCATGTATGTTGGCATGTATGTATACATGTGCATGTTTGTATGTATATTTGCATGTATATATGTTTGCATGTGTGTATGTATGTGTGCATGTATGTATGTATGTTTGCATGTATGTATGTTGTCATGTATGTTTGTATGTATGTTGTCATGTATGTATGTATATATGTGCATGTATGTATGTTTGCATGTTTTTATTTTTGCATGTATGTTTGCATGTATGTTTATATATATGTGCATGTATGTAATTATGTTTGCATGTATTTATGTTTGCATGTATATTTGTGCATGCTTGTATATATGTATGTATGTATCTTTGCATGTTTGTTTGTATGTATGTATGTTTTCATGTGTGTGTGTATGCATGTATGTATGATAGTTTGCATGTATATATGTGTGTATGTTTGCATGTATGTATATTTGCATGTATATATGTGCATGCTTGTATGTATGTTTGTATATATGTATGTATGGCCATGTATGATACTGTCTGCTGGCGCCCTGTATCTAAGTCAACTTCGCGGCAGGCTTCTACACATGGTATAACAGTCAGTATCACACATTAAACTGAATCTAAGCCTACGACATGTTTTATTTCATTTTTTTTTTTACAGGTTTGCTGTTTGGACTACGTCGGTTTCGAGGACTACTTAGATGACGTTTTTTTTTCTACAATAAAATGGTTAATGAGGGTTGTGTTGGGGGTGCTTTATTTCAATAAAATATTTTATCTATATCTTTGTCTTTTTCTTTTCAAATTTTATTACTACCACTTTAGTAATGGCCGCTGTCTGAGTGACAACATCCATTACTAAGGCGAGGCTTAGTGTTAGCCGGTGCAGAGGCTAACACTAACCACCATTATTACCCCGGTACCCACCACCACCAGGGGTGCCGGGAAGAGCCAGGTACGATCCAGTACCCGACCATCTGTCGTGATGGTCGGGCTCTGGGGCGACCGCAGGCTGGTATTATGAGGCTGGGAAGGGCCAAAAACAGTGGACCTTCCCACCCTTGTAATGCTAGGCTGCTGCTGCTGTGTTGTATCTGGCTGGTTATAAAAGTGGGGGGGACCCCACGTCATTTTTTTTAATTATTTATTTATTTACATTTTTTTTTTTAAAAAGACATGGGGTTCCACCCAATTTATCATAACCAGCCACATACAACACAGTGTTATTAGCCTGGGAATGGACAAAACCAGTGGCCCTTCCCACCAATGTAATGCCAGACTGCTGCGGCCTTGTATATGGCTGGTTATTAAAAATGTGGGGGACCCGTCTATTGCTAAATTTGTTAAATTAAAAAAAAAAAACGACGTGGGGGTCCCCCCATTTTTATAACCAGCCCGATACAACACAGCAGCAGCAGCCTAGCATTACAAGGGTGGGAAGGTCCACTGATTTTGGCCCTTCCCAGCCTCATAATACCAGCCTACGGCCGCCCCAGTACCCGACCATCACAACAGATAGTCGTGTACTGGATCGTACCAAGCTCTTCCCGGCACCCCTGGTGGTGGTGGGTACTGGGGTAATAATGGGTGGTTAGTGCTAGCCTCTGCACCGGCTAACACTAAGTACCGCCTTAATAATGGACGCTGTCAATCAGCCAACTGCCATTATCTAGGCACTAATAAAGTTTTTAAAAAAACACAAAGACAATTCTTTTTTATTGAAATAAGAAATCCCCAACAAAACCCTCGTTAACCATTTTATTAAAATTTGAAAAAACGTAGATCTACGCAGTAGTCCAACGAATCGAAGATGTAGTCCAATCGGTACATCAAAATCTGCAACAACATAAAAAAACAGTTATCAATGTGAACAATACCAATACTTCTACTCACATACACACATATATACACGCACACACAAACAAACAACCATACACAAACACACACATATATACACAAACACAACAAGATATACACACACACACACACACACATAAACAGACAAACACACACACATATACACGAACTCACACATATACAAACAAAAACACACATATCCAAACACACACACACACACACAGTTATACACACACATACACGAACACATATACACAAACACATATACAAACAAAAACACACATACCCAAACACACATATACACAAACACATATACACAAACACACCCATATATACACACAAACACACACCCATATACACACATATACACGAACACACACATATACAAAAACACACACAAACACACCCATATATACACATAAACACACACCCATATACACACATATACACGAACACACACATATACAAAAACACACACAAACATATACACAAATACACCCATATATACACAAACATATACACAAACACACCCATATACACACACACACACACACACACACACACACATACACACATATACACAAACACACATATAAAAACAAAAACAGACAAAGTCACATACCCAAACACACATATATACACAAACACACACATACACAAACACGGTTTCTTTTAAATGCTGCTGGGGAACCCGCTCGATCCACTATATAAGGCTGCGCTACAGTGCAGCATTTAAAAGAAACAGGATCCTGACCTGTCCATAGAGTTTAAGGCAGCACAGAGTATTTCAGGAGATGAGCGTGCAGATTCAGTGCTGCTGTGAACTCTGCTCTTACCATTACGTAGCTCTCAGTCTGTTACCTCTCCTCCACTCCTGTCCTCCAGAACACCTTCACATGATTGGCAAGTCACCACGTAATGGTAAGAGCAGAGTTCACAGCAGCACAGAGTATTTCAGGAGATGAGCGTGCAGATCTTGTGCGTGGTGGTGACTTGCCAATCATGTGAAGGTGTTATTGAGGACAGGAGTGGAGGAGAGGTAACAGACTGAGCTACGTAATGGTAAGAGCAGAGTTCACAGCAGCACTGAATCTGCACGCTCCGCTCCTGAAATACTCTGTGCTGCTGTGAACTCTGTTCTTACCATTACGTAGCTCAGTCTGTTACATCTCCTCCACTCCTGTCCTCTATAACACGTTCACATGATTGGCAAGTCACCACCACGCACAAGATCCGCACGCTCATCTCCTGAAATACTCTGTGCTGCTGTGAACTCTGCTCTTACCATTACGTGGTGACTTGCCAATCATGTGAAGGTGTTCTTGAGGACAGGAGTGGAGGAGAGGTAACAGACTGAGAGCTACGTAATGGTAAGAGCAGAGTTCACAGCAGCACTGAATCTGCACGCTCATCTCCTGAAATACTCTGTGCTGCCTTAAACTCTGTGGACAGGTCAGGATCCTGTTTCTTTTAAATGCTGCACTGTAGCGTAGCCTTATATAGTGGATCGAGCGGGTTCCCTAGCAGCATTTAAAAGAAACAGGATCCTGACCTGTCCACAGAGTTTAAGGCAGCACAGAGTATTTCAGGAGATGAGCACGGGCAGCCGTTCGTTTTTCCGAGCCGTGCTCCCATTATGCACACGACCGTAAAAACACCCGTTATTGCGGGTCGTAATTACGACCCGCAATAACGGGCTCATAGACTTCTGTTACCCACGGGTACCTTTCCGTTTTCTCACGGGAAGGTGCCCGTGCCGTTAAAAAAATAGAACATGTTCTATTTTTCTATTTTACGGGCCGTGCTGCTATAATTATAATGACAGCACGGTTCGCAAAAGCGGCCGGCTGCCCGTGGCTGGCCCTGCTCGTAATTACGAGTCGTAATTACGAGCACGGCCCGTAAAATAAAAAAATAGAACATGTTCTATCTTTTTAACGGCACGGGCACCTTCCCGTGAGAAAACGGGAAGGTACCCGTGGCTAACAGAAGTCTATGGGCCCGCTATTTCGGGTCGTAATTACGACCCGTGATAACGGGTGTTTTTATGGTCGTGTGCATGAGGCCCCGTAATGACGGGTGGCTACATGTGTGCACCCGTCATTACGGCAGCGTTGCTAGGCGACGTCAGTAAGGGTATGTGCACACACACTAATTACGTCCGTAATTGAGGGACGTATTTCAGCCGCAAGTACCGGACCGAACACACTGCAGGGAGCCGGGCTCCTAGCATCATATTTATGTACGATGCTAGGAGTCCCTGCCTCTCCGTGGAACTACTGTCCCGTACTGAAAACATGATTACAGTACGGGACAGTTGTCCTGCAGAGAGGCAGGAACTCCTAGCATCGTACATAACTATGATGCTAGGAGCCCGGCTCCCTGCACTGTGTTCGGTCCGGTACTTGCGGCCGAAATACGTCCGTCAATTACGGACGTAATTAGTGTGTGTGCACATACCCTAAATAGTCACTGTCCAGGGTGCTGAAAGAGTTAACTGATCGGCAGTAACTGTTTCAGTACCCTGGACAGTGACTACCGATCACAGTACCTGTAAAAAAAAAGACGTTCATACTTACCGGGAACTCCCTGCTTCCTCCAGTCCGGTCTCCTGGCCGTTGCCTTGGTGACGCGTCCCTCTCGACATCCGGCCCGACATTCCTTGATGACGATGCAGCCCATGTGAGCGCTGCAGCCAATCACAGGCTGCCGCCGCCTCTGCAGCCAATCACAGGCTGCAGAGGCCTCTGCAGCCAATCACAGGCTGCCGCGTCAGAAAAGGTCGGACTGGAGTAAGAAGAGGGACTCGTCACCAAGACAACGACCGGGTACGTATGAAATGCTTTTTATTTTATTTTTAATCAGCAGCCTCTTTTCTCTATCAGTGATTGATAGAGATAAGTGGCTGCCGATTTGTATAATGTTTTTGACCGTGTTCGGTCAAAACGGGTTCGGCCGAACCCGGTGAAGTTCGGATTCGCTGCGAACCGAACTTTTCCGGAAGTTCGGACCGAAACCGGGTTCGGTTGTCCCGGTTCGCTCATCTCTATATATATATATAATATAAGAGATAGGAGAGCAGTATTTTCCTTTTCTATGTGTATAGAAGACAAGTTAGCAGTTAGGCTCCGCCCACTAGCTCAGAGACAACTGAGAATTACAAATAGAGCCGGCAGAGGGGAAAACTGCTAAATAATGCCACATGCAAGTCATTAAGGCCAGAAATAGTGTTATTTCTCATGTACAGACATATGACAACTTATTCTGTAAAGTCACCTGAAAAGTTAGATATGCGTTAAAGTATACAGTAAGTTGTTACTTATTTTCATGAAATATATTTTGTGTGTCCTCTATATTTATAAAATAAGTTAACAGAACAGAACTTTATTTTTTTTAATTTACATTTTATTTTGTTCTATAAAAGTAACTTCAACGTTACATTTTTTTTTTTTTTATTACCAATAGGCTGCCATACTTCTTAATGCCAGCACATTGCACCTGTGCATAGAAATATTCACAGGTGCTTATTAGAGCAGTTAACATGTATTTGGACTAGTATACACCCCAGTATCTCGGCCCCAGATTAAGCTGTTAGGCAAATTGTCTGAAGTGGCGATTTGTATTTGCACTTACAGTATATCATGTCTACCTCATGTATATTCATCTTCTCTAGGTGTATTGCTTCCCAATGATGAAAAACAAAACACGTTTTCCTAATTTCTGATATTCCTGGTTATTCCTGTTCCTGACCCTTGATCCTGTCATATTCGTGGCTGCGGGCTGTCAGCTCCGTTCTTCCCCTGACAGCCGCAGCCACGAGTCGGCAAGAGCTGGCCCCAGCCTCCTCCTCAGGAGAAGCCAGCGCTTGTGTCTACTCACCAATGCCGGATCCCGTAGGGTGCCCGCGCACGCTCGTGCCCGCTCTTAAAGGGGCAGCGCGCGCACCGGACCTCGTTCCTGAACTTTGACCCGTGAGTACTCTGGACTATAAGAGGGGTCCAGCCCCCCTAGTTCTATGCTTGAGCTTTGTTGTTGTATCCCTAGTCTGTCTTGCAAATGGCCCCCTAGTGATTCCTGCTCCCAGTGTTTCCTGTTCCTGTTCCTGTATCCTGATCTAGTGTTGTGCTTGCTGTAGCCGTGCTGTGCTGTAGTATACACCTGACCTGTTTCTCCACACCTGACGTCCACCTGCTGCCAAGTTCCTGCCTAACCTGCCTTGCTACTGTCCGAGCTGCCACAGGTACCCTATACGAACTATAGACTCTGACCTGCGTCCTGTGGCCACCTGCCATACCGCCAAGGCGGTAGGGCCCAGTGGGTCCACAAACCCCTCCGTGACAGTAAGCTCAGGCCATGGACCCCGCTGGTCGATCCAAGACCATGACGACGTCACAAGAGATGCGGGCGGATTTGCTATATCTCCAGTCTCGACAGGACCAACTTCTCCAAGCTTTGAACACTCTCGTTCATCAGCAGGAAGCAAGAGCTGCTGTTCCTCCTACTATACCTCCTGGCAGTGTTGATCCTCAGACTACACCTCCTGGCAGTGTCTACCCGCGTTTTTCTTTGCCACTTCTGGACCGCTATGATGGAGACGCAGGTTCCTGTCGTGGATTTTTGAACCAGTGCCAGATCCATTTCAGCCTGTGTTCTAGGACATTTTCATCTGGGGGTGCAAGGGTCGCTTTCATCATCTCTCTCCTCACTGGCAAGGCTCTTGCATGGGCGAACCCTATCTGGGAGAGACAAGGACCTGAGACCCGTGACTTCCAAGCCTTTCTCCGGACTTTTCGCATGGTGTGTGAGGAGCCTGGCCGGGCCTCATCTGCAGCAGATGCCTTGATTAAACTACACCAAGGAGGCACCTCCATGAGTGAGTACGCCATCCACTTCCGCACCCTGGCAGGAGAATTGTTGTGGAACAATGAGGCTTCAGTGGCTGCATTCTGGAATGGACTGTCTCCTAAGATTAAGGACTAACTTGCTGCTCGAGACCTGCCATCTACCCTGGATGACCTCATCCTTCTGTCAGCCCGGATTGATATGCGGATCTGAGAACACCTCCAAGAGGTTCATCGGGAAGGAGACCCTCCTAGTCTGGGACCTACTTTGCAGCAACCCCTGCTGTCCTCAGATGTCGATCCTCCTAAGGAGTCTGTGATGATGGACCCGGGTAAGCTATCCACCCAAGAGAGACAACGCAGATGCACTTCAGGACTTTGTCTTTATTGCGGCCTCGGTGGCCATTTTGTGCGCCTGTGTCCCCTAAAGCCCCAAAGCCTAGGGTTGCTAGGAGTGACAACCCTGGGTAAAAAGTGACTTTCATCCAAATTGTCCATACCAGTGACCATAGTGTCCGGCGAGAGAATGCATCAGATCTCTGCGTATCTGGACTCGGGATCCGCTGCTAATTTCATCCGTAGAGACTTGGTGGACATTCTTCAGTTGCCTAACACCCCTATGGAGAGCCCATTGACAATTGCTTCTGTAGATAGTCTACACCTGCCAGACCCAGTTATTGCTGTGACCAAACCACTGAGGTTCCAAGTAGGGGCTCTCCACTCCGAACTGCTGTCGTTCTATGTCCTACCCAGAGCAGTTGATCCTGTGTTGCTGGGCCTGCCTTGGCTCCGATTGCATGCCCCAGTCCTAGACTGGAACTCTGGAGAGGTTCTCCAGTGGGGCCCCGAGTGTCACAATCGTTGCCTGGGACAGATTCATTTGGCTCAGTCTCCTCTGCCTCAGTCACTGGCAGAATTGCCGAGTCATTTTGCTTCATTTGCGGAGGTCTTCAGCAAGAAAGAGGCTGAGACACTGCCCCCACATCAGGCGTATGACTGTCCTATCGAGCTGGTTCCTGGTGCTTCCCTTCCCCGTGGCAGGGTATATCCTCTCTCTCTGCCAGAGACTCTGTCTATGTCCGCCTATGTTAGAAAGAACTTGGAGCGGGGCTTCATACGCAAGTCTTCCTCCCCGGCAGGAGCCGGTTCCTTCTTCGTCAAAAAGAAGGATGGTTCTCTTCGTCCCTGTATAGACTACCGGGATCTCAACCAGATCATGGTGAATAATAAGTATCCATTGCCATTGATCTCGGAATTATTTGACCGTATACGTGGTGCCAAGATCTTTTCCAAGTTAGACCTGCGGGGGGCTTACAACCTAATCCGGATTCGCCAGGGTGACGAATGGAAGACGGCATTTAACACCGGGACGGACACTATGAATATCTGGTAATGCCCTTCGGCCTGTGTAATGCGCCCACGGTCTTCCAGGAGTTTGTGAATGGCATTTTTCGTGACCTCCTCTATGTTTGTGTAGTAGTCTATCTTGATGACATCTTAATTTTTTATCCAGATCCTATGACTCATCGGAAACATGTTCGTCTAGTCTTGCTGCGGTTAAGAGAGAATCGTATGTACGCCAAATTGGAGAAGTGCGTATTTGAGAGAGATGCTCTACCCTTCCTGGGTTACATAATTTCGAATAGAGGTCTCAAGATGGATCCAGAAAAGGTAAAGTCCGTCCTGGAATGGCCACGTCCTCAAGGCTTGAGGGCCATACAGCTCTTTCTGGGATTCGCCAATTTTTACATACAGTTCATCCCAAACTTCTCTTCACTAACATCTCCTATCTCTAACCTCACCAAGAAGGGCATGAACACCAAGGTGTGGACTCCTGAGGCAGGGTCCGCATTCAATACCCTGAAGAGTGCCTTCACATCAGCCTCTATCCTCCATCATCCAGACGTTTCCCTACAGTTCTCGTTGGAGGTGGATGCGTCCTCTTTTGGTGCTGGTGCACTCCTGTTCCAGAGAGGTTCCAAGGGCAAGTCTAGGGTATGTGGATATTTCTCTAAGCTCTTCAATTCTGCAGAACGCAACTACTCTATTGGGGATCGGGAGTTACTGGCCATCAAATTGGCCCTGGAGGAGTGGAGACATCTACTAGAGGGCGCAGCTCACCCCACCCTGATTTTTACGGACCACAAGAACCTCACCTACCTCCAGACAGTCCAACGGCTGAATCCTCGTCAGGCCAGGTGGTCACTGTTCTTTGCCAGGTTCCAGTTTGAGATCCATTATCGCCCGGCTGACAAGAATGTGAGGGCCGATGCCTTATCCAGGTATTTTGAGACGGAAGACACTATGGAGATGCCCCAGAACATTATCGACCCATCCTGTATTGTTTCAGTCAATCCACTGCAAGTTGGGGACATCCCTCCAGGGAGAACTTTTGTGCGCATGGCTGACAGAAAGAGAGTCCTCCTCTGGGGACATGCCTCTAGACTAGCAGGTCACGCGGGGATCCGTTAGACCCGGGATTTGATTGCCCGTCATTTCTGGTAGCCCACGCTGCCCAAAGATGTTATGAACTTGGTTTCTCCATTTATTACGGACCTACCTCTCTCTGCCGGTTGCAGCACTGTCTGGTTGGTGGTGGATCAATTTTCAAAAATGGCCCACTTCGTTCCTCTGACCGGTCTACTTTCGGCTCCTCAACTGGCCAAACTGTTTATCCAACACACCTTCCGCCTGCACGGCCTGCCGCAGCAAATTATGTCTGATCGGGGGGTTCAGTTCAACTCGAGGTTCTGGAGAGCCCTCTGCGGCCTTCTAGGTGGGAAGTTGGACTTTTCCTCGGCCTACCATCCTCAGTCCAATGGACAGGTCGAGAGGATCAATCAAATCTTGGAGAGCTACCTGCGTCACTTCATCTCTAGGCAACATGATGACTGGGTACAGTTGCTTCCGTGGGCTGAATTATCCTACAACAATCATACCAGCAAGTCCACACTCCGTTCTTCATAGTCCTTGGCCAACACCCACGAATACCTCTCCCGGTTCCTGATTCATCCAAGATACCAGCTGCTGACGCGGCCTTTAGGGACTTTCTACAAATTTGGCGGCAGACTCGATCCTCCATCCTGCTGGCAGTTGACTGTATGAAACGGAAAGCGGACACAAGGAGAAGAGAACCACCTCAGTTTCTTCCTGGCACAAAGGTCTGGCTGTCCTCCAGGAACATTCGACTTAGAATACCGTCATGTAAGTTTGCTCATAGGTTCCTCGGACCATTCGAGATCCTACAACAAATCAACCCTGTCGCCTATAAGCTTCGGCTGCCTCCTACCCTGAGGATCCCCAACTCCTTCCATGTATCCCTCCTGAAGCCAGTGGTCCTGAACCGCTACACCAAGACTCCTAGCCCTGTGGTTGTCACCAGCGGCACTTCAGACACCTTTGAGGTTCAAGAGATCCTGGACACCAAAAGAGTGAGAGGAAAGACCTTTTATTTGGTGGATTGGAAGGGATTTGGTCCTTAAGAGAGGTCTTGGGAGCCGGAGGAGAACCTCAATGCCCCTGCTCTTCTGAAAAAGTTTCTCTCTCGCTCTCATGTCCGTGGCAGCGGGCTGTCAGCTCCTTTCTTCCCCTGACAGCCGCAGCCACGAGTCGGCAAGCACTGGCCCCAGCCTCCTCCTCAGGAGAAGCCAGTGCTTGCGTCTACTCACCAATGCCGGATCCCGTAGGGTGCGCGCGCACGCTCGTGCCCGCTCTTAAAGGGGCAGCGCGCGCACTGGACCTTGTTCCTGAACTTTGACCCGTGAGTACTCTGGACTATAAGAGGGGTCCAGCCCCCTAGTTCTATGCCTGAGCATTGTTGTTGTATCCCTAGTCTGTCTTGCAAATGGCCCACTAGTGTTTCCTGCTCCCAGTATTTCCTGTTCCTGTTCCTGTATCCTGATTTAGTGTCGTACTTGCTGTAGCCATGCTGTGCTGTATTATACGCCTGACCTGTTTCTCCACACCTGACGTTCACCTGCTGCCAAGTTCCTGCCTAGCCTGCCTTGCTACTGTCCGAGTTGCCACAGGTACCCTATACGAACTATAGACTCTGACCTGCGTCCGGTTGGCCAGCTGCCATACCGCCAAGGCGGTACAGCCCAGTGGGTCCACAAACCCCTCCGTGACAGCTCTGTTCATGGTTCCTGATCTTGAACTTCTCTTTGGTGGTGACATCTCGACTGCTGACTTCCGATCCTGACCCTTGACTACATTTGCTACGCCTCATGTCTGCTCTCTGGTACCGATTTTATCTGACCATCAGTTCTGACCTCTATCTGTGCTTCAACTTCACCTGCTGCTCCCTATAGTGCAGTTACCACTGAACTGGTGGTACCATGTTGCAAACATCATACCTCTGAGTTAAGAAAAGAGTTTCCACCAGGGATGTAAGTTATAGGGGGTGTAGCAGTAGCACCCAAGCCCTGGTGCCTGAGTGGGTCCAAATCCCCTCTGCCACATAAGTCACCGGTATTATAAATGGCACATAGTAGTTGGGGGGCCCTGTTACACACTTTGCATTGGGGCCCAGGAACTTCACATTACACCACTAGTTCTCACCCCAATTCGAGCCTGTACCAACCATGGTGTAGAGGGTCCACTATCTGTTTTTACTAGTTGATTTTTTCTGTGTAGGGATTATATGTGTTATATGGAGTATTGTAAATCCTACCACATTGGTCACTGGAACTGTAGAATTTGGATTTCTAGAATTAATTATTTTGCTTTATTACAACAAGATAATCTGGGTTTGGTAGATGCCGGCAGAACGTTTCCTACGTGAATGAGAAATTCTAACTAAAAAGTCTGGTAGAGGAGGAATACTGGTCTTGATGTTTCTTTCATGGTAGGAGTTTGACTTAGTTCCAGGGAAGTCTATTCTAGAGAATTTTATGTAAACTTAGTAGAAATAGTTTGGGGAGTGTCCATTTCTGTTCAAGAGCGATAATTCCCCTATGCAGAAGGGAGGTCCATGAAAATGGTTTGCCAAGTTGGGATGGAAGAATTTGATTGACTATGAGACAGGCTTTGTTGTGACCCTCCAGTTCACAGTAAAAATTGCACTATACATGCAGAATATATAGTAAAAGCGGTATTCCCATCTTGGTAATTTTTGGCATATCCACAGGATATGCCATAAATGTCCCATAGATGTAGGTTCCACATCTAGGACCCGCACCTATCGCTAGAACAGAGCCCACAAAACTCTGTTTACCTTACTCGGCTCCCGCTGCCTCCTGACCACTTCATGATTAGATAGTCGGTAGTTAAGGTATCAACCGAGCTCGCTGAGCTACACCAATTACAGAACTCTCATAGAAGTGGATGACAGTGTAGCACGGTGAGCTATGCTATCTCCTGAAACTCAGGAGCTACGGAAACAGCGTAGTTCACCGTGCTATGCTGTCTCCACTACTCCCATTCTCTATTATAGGAGTTACAGAAACAACGTGGATAAATATTTTTATATATTTTATTTTCTTTATTGTTGTTTACATCATCTTACAATAACATTAGAGACACTAAAAAACATTTACTGTATCAAACTATACGCGCTTATATATATATTTATTTTTCTGTCAATTCATTATTTAATGTAATGCATTTCTTGTTTTTAATGATATTTTTACATGTATATTTGTCTATACACTATTTCAATGTTGTGTATGATGGATTCAACATTTATTTATGTATTAATTCATTCATTTATTCTATGAAACTAATACGGGTGTGATTCCCGTTTTTTTCTTTCCCCTGTGTAGGTGTTATTCCATGTGTTAATGATTTTTTCTAAGTTAGCCTTTTGATACAGCTGTTAATCATGACGTTCTAATTAACCTCTTAACCTCTCCCACCTCTGACTCTTGTTTGTCTAATACCTATGGGTATATAAGGAACCCCTTTGTATATGTTTTTAATGGCCTGAGGAAGACACTAGTTCAGTGTTGAAACGCGTAGCCACCTATTGTTCAATAAATAATTATTATTATTATATATCTTCTATCTTTCATTGACTTTCCACCACAACCACGCAGCAGCGCCCTATAGGATCCTCCTTTTTTCTTCCTTCTTATGCTTCAATTAGCGGTGACCATTCGTTTTCACCGGTTTTGGATCCTGGCAGCAGCACAGTGGAGTTATTTATTGCCTTTACCAACTACTACGTGGTGAGCACATTAACTACGTTTTAAATCTATTTTTAGTCTGATTGACCTGCACTATGTGGCGCCGTGCCTTTTGCTTCTTTATTTACTTATAGGGATATGGAATGTATTGGACAGATCAGGGAAGGCTAATAGTTGCCCTTTTTCATATAACTGTGACACCGATTTAAGAGTACACTGTTTCCATCTATGTAGGTGCAAATCTCTCACTATAAGTTCCAAGGCTTCCAGAGGAGCTAATGATGTTAGTGTGGAAGCTTGGTTACTCGAGGAAGCGTGAAGTTGGCACCATAGATCTAACGAATTGCGCATAATGGGATGTAAATTCTCTGGAGGCGGAAGCCCCCATAATGAGCTAATGAGAAGTGCTTTCAAGTTATGTTTGGGAGCCAGAGATGATTCGATGTGAACCCAATTCTTCCCTTCATCCATCACCCACCAGTGTTTTAATGTAGATATAGGTGTAGCAATATAGTAATCTTTAAGTATCGGGAGGCCCAAACCTCCTTTTCCCCTCTGTCTAGATAATGTTGACCTCGCGACCCTCGGTGGTTTGTCTTGCCAAACAAACCTAGCCAACATAGCTTGAAGACTTTTAAAGAAGGTGCTTTGCAGTTTTACTGGAAGGGTTTTATAGATGTATAGCAATTTAGGAAGAGACATCATCTTGAAAGACGCGATGCGTCCAATCCACGAAATCTCCTGTGCTTTATAGACTTTAAGTTCCCCCTCTAGAGCTTGTAGAAGCGGCAGGTAATTGTGTTTATAAATCAATGATATGGATTTAGTAATTGTGGTCCCCAAATATTTGATGCCGGTCTCTTGCCAATCCAAGGGGTACAGGGTCTTAAGAGAGGCCAGATCAGTGCTAAGGAGTCTAATCGGGAGAGCTTGCGATTTTTTCTCATTTATTTTGTAATTAGATAACTCTCCATACCTTCGTATGACCTCAAAAGCTGTTGCCAATGATCTGTTGGGGTCAGTAAGAGATAGGAGTATGTCATCCGCATATAATGAAATTAGATGAGACTTCCCCCCTATAGTAATACCTTGTATGTCTTTGTTATTCCGGAGGGCCTGGGCTAAGGGTTCTATGGATAAAACAAAAATCAGGGGTGACAGGGGGCAGCCTTGTCTGGTACCATTTTTAATGGAGAAACTGTCTGATATAACCCCATTGGTAGATATTCTGGCGGATGGGGTTGTGTATAGATTGAGAATTGCTGTAAGAATGTTTCCTGCAAAGCCCATCTTTTCCAACACTTCAAACACAAATCTCCAATTTATGCGGTCAAACGCCTTTTCAGCGTCTAGCGTGACCAATACGGACGGTATCATTTTCTTGTCAGCATAATCCACTAGATTTAGTACCCTTCTAGTATTGTCAGAGGCCTGCCTTTGCCTCACAAATCCCTCTTGGTCAGGATGAATTAGAGTTGGAAGAATAGGTGCTAGTCTATTCGCTAGGAGTTTCGCATATATTTTCAGATCCGAATTCAATAGGGAGATAGGTCTAAAATTTTGGGGGGTATCCGGGGATTTGTCTGGTTTTGGAATGGTGATGACTAGTGCTGAGAGCATTTCTGGTGGACAGGGAATACCATGCATAGCTCTTTGGAAAATTCTGGTTAGATGGGGAAGCAATATTGTGTTATAAATTTTAAAGTAGTCATTTGAGAGGCCATCTGGCCCAGGCGCTTTCCCATTTGGTAGGGAGGCGATAATATCTGCTATCTCTTGAGCGGAGATGGGCTTGTTAAGAGACGTTAATTGCTCAGATGTAAGAGAAGGTAAAGAGATGTGTTCCATGAATGCGTTAAAAAGAGTCTGAAAATTTTGAGTCTGGGAGGAGTTGTCTTCTAGATTGTATAGGCCTGCGTAATAATCTTTAAATTTATTTGCTATCGCTTGAGGATCTAAAATTTTTGCGGATGAGGAGGGATCTTTCAGATAGGGGATTCTAGCTTTGCTATATTGCACTTTAAGCCTATGAGCTGAGAGCTTACCCGCTTTGTTATTTTGGGAATAAAATGTGGCTTTGTTTTTTTTTTAATGCTTTCTCGTAGTCGAGTATCAAATTGCCTTTCAAGCGGTTCCTCAAAGTAGTTAGAGCTAAGGATTGGGTTTGGGTGGGTTTAGCTTTGTTTAGAGTTTCTAGAGTTTGAATCTCTGCGAGTGTCTCAGATACTTTTTTTTCCCTCTGTTTTCTGTCTCTGTGACTTATTCTAATCAGAACCCCCCTCAGAACTGCCTTATGTGCATTCCACATGATATATGGATCCTCTACTGATGACGCATTGAAATGGAAGTACTCGTTCAATTCTCTCTCAATCTCTTTCTTATACATGGAGTGCCCCAGGATGTAAGTGTTGTTTCTCCAAAGCCTATTAGTGTCTCCATTGAATTGCTCTTCAATAGTGAGAGTAATAGCCCCATGGTCCGACCATTTAATAAGTTCAATTGTGGACGTTTTAGCTTGAAATAGAAGATGTCTGTCCAACAGAAGCATGTCAATGCGGGAATACGAGCGGTGAACATTAGAAAAGAAAGTGTAGTCTCTCTCTGACCCATGTTGGGCTCTCCAGACGTCATACCACTCCTCCTTATGAATGAAAGCGGAGAGGGTAGCAGAACGTGACCTGTTCACATTAGTGGTATCTGATTGGTGATCTACAATATTATTAAAATCCCCGCTGAGTAATAGTTTCCCCTGTTTCACCTTGGCTAAGATCCTAGAAATTTTATGGAGGAATCTCCCTGATCCCGAATTCGGGGCATATAGATTTACTATTGTGTAGTTAACATTATTCAGAGAGCAGACTAGGATCAGAAACCTTCCCTTGGTGTCAACCGTTTCGGAGATCCTTTGGAACGCTATGGAGTTACGAATAGCAATCATCACCCCCCTTCTCTTACGGGTGTCGTGGGCTTGGTAGATATTGGGAAATAGGCGGTGTTTTAATCTATGGGCGTCCTTCCCAATAATATGCGTTTCCTGGGCGCAAAGCACATCAGAGTGCAGGGCCAGCGCTTCTTTCCAAAGGAAAGCGCGTTTTTGCGGACAATTCAGTCCTTTTACATTTAGTGAGGTAAAGTGTAATACCATAATGACTCTGTTATATATGAAAACAATACACCAATTACACAATGTGTGAGCATATAACCTGGGAGCAAACAGGAAAATAAGGAACAAAAGAACAAAAACATATCAAACAGTAGACAAGCAGTTTCAGTAAAGAAAATGCACATGTGTGAATTATCCAACACCATTGTGTTGGTTTACCAGTGGGGTGAAAGTCCGGTCTGAAGCCGACTTAAATCTGAACGTGTCCGATGGAGCACATTGAAACACATAGCCTTCAGGGTCTTGGTTTTTTCCTGGAGGGTGCCATCATCCATTCCTTCTGTAAATGTTGGGGCGGTGTGTCATCTTGGGGTTGTATATCCACTCGTACACTCCATTGACTCAGCAATTGCTTCCCTTCCTCCACTGACTTTATAACATGAGTGGTGCCTTCTCTATTGATAAGGATTTTTACCGGGAAGCCCCATCTGTATAGTATCTTCGCATTCCTCAACGCCAGCGTTATCGGAGTAAGCAGTCTGCGCTGCCTTAGTGTAACTGCTGAGAGGTCGGTAAATAATTTCACAGTGCGGAACGGGTCTGGTAACACTTTGCATCGACGAGCCCCATCCATCAGTTGTTCTTTGATGTGAAAGAAGTGGAGTCTAGCAATAACATCTCTCGGGATATTCTCTGCCAGGTGTTTTGGCTTCGGGAGCCTATGAGCTCTGTCGATAGTTAAATCAGTAGAAGTACAAGATGGAATGAGGGACTTGATAAGATCTTTGAGATATTGTGATAAGTCCCCTTGCGTAACAGACTCGGGGATCCCCCTAAATTTCACATTGTTGCGACGGGATCTGTCTTCAATATCGGCCATTTTTGCTTTGAGTTCCTCAAAATCATCAGCCAACGCATTATGTGCGTCAATGACGCGGTTATGTGAAGAGGCATAATCCCCCATCTTTGTCTCAATATGTTGTACCCGATCTTCCAGATCACGAACTGAGGTCTGCAGCGGTAGTAATAGCTGAGTAATGCCTGAGTGTATGGAGTTTCTGAGAATAAGAAGCATTTCTTTTAGTGTGTGAGCTGATGCAGGGGAGTCAGAGGTGTGTACAGTATCAAACAAGTCAGTGCCCTCGTTATGCAAGTCAGGCGTTTGGTCTGAGGGATAAACCTCACTCACCCTTGTATCAGCGGCTTCTATCACCCGCAAGGTCTGGGTGGTAGGACTGCCAGAGGGAGATCTCGGCGATGTTCTCATGCGGTCTGGGGAGGATTCCGCCATCTTGGTCTCCTCATCCCTGATTCGCGCCTTTTCACTCCGTCCCGTTGGTGCGTTCTGGGGACTCCTTGCACGAGAACTACATGAGGCATCGGTTTCAGAATATATCTGTGCCGCATCTGGTTCCGGCGGGTTCTCCACAGATTCCTCTCTAGTCCCATGTGAGCGGGGTTCGGAACGCGCCTCTCTGCCATCTCTGCTGCGGTCCGGTTCAAAATAGGATTCCAGGCTGACTCCCGTCGCCTTCAACGATTTTTTTCCCCTCACCATGGTGTAAGGTAAGTGGGTTAGGTGTTTCGACCCGATGATGGAAAAGTTTAGGGCTGTATGTCGCTTATTCGTCGCCATGTGCCGGAGCTCGGTGATTATGCTGCCATCTCCGTCGGCTGCCAAGCCACGCCCCCTTATTTGTTGTCTTTTAACATATATTTAATAAAATTTAATTATTGCAAAAATATTTCGTTTATTGTCTCTTTTTTTATTTTATTTATTTTTTTAATCCAGAAAGGGAATTTCTTTACTGATCTTTATATTTACATTATAATGTGCTAATGTATATGTATATAATAGTACAGTATATTTACCAGGTGTGTAGTTAAATACACAGACAGCTTTTAGGGTGTACTTAAGTGTAACCTAACAAACTACATTATTAAAAGACAGGTCTAGGGTTAATTAACCTGCGCCACAACGTACTATTGCGTCGTGGTGGGGGAGGTAATGTTCGGAGCGGGCTCAGCGGATGAGCTCTGTACGCGGCGGGTGTCAGCTGTGTTTTACAGCTGACACCCAGGAATAACAGCCAGGAACAGCGATCGCGCTGTTCCTGGCTGTTTAACCCATTAGATGCTACAATCAAGCACGATCACAGCATCTGAGACGTCACAAACAGGGGTTACCCCCCTCTGACAGCTCACCGGCCCCCACGTAAAGCGATTATGGGGCGCCAATGGTTGTCATGATAGCCCAGGGGCCTAATGAAGGCCCCCAGTCCTGCCTTTCTTCATCTCCTGTTAAGCCGTGTCTCTGGCACAGCTTAACAGGAACCTGTAAAAATGACAATATACTGCAATACATTAATATTGCAGAGTATTGTACCAGCGATCTGACGATCACTGGTTCAAGTCCCCTAGGGGGACTAATACAATGTGTCCAAACAACGTTTTTAGTATAACCCCCCTTTTTCCATTTTAACTCTAAAGTAATGTAAAAAATAACAAAAAACAACAAAATTGGTATCACTGCGTCTGTAAAAGTCTGAACTATTGCACTATAGCATTATTTAATGCCTGCGGTGAATGGCGTAAAAATAAAAAAAGATATAAAACTCTAGAATCGCTGTTTTTGGTCACTTCATATCACACAAAAGTTTTTTATAAAAAGTGATCAACAATTCTCATGGTACCAATAGAATCTACAGCTCGCCCCACAAAAAATAAGCCATCACACCGCTCAATCGCCGGAAAAATAAAAAATGTATGGCTCTCAGAATATGGCAACAAAACCCAAATTTTATTTTTAACAATTAGTTTCTTCCTTGTAAAAGTAGTAAAACATAAAAAAAAATTATATAAGTTTGGTATTGCGGTAATTGTATTGACCGGTAGAATAAAGTTAACATGCCATTTTTACCGTTTGGTGAAAGTCGTAAAAAAGAAACCCCTCAAAAGATTGAGCAATTGCTGTTTTTTCCTATTCCACCCCACAAATATTATTTTCCAGTTTCCCGATGCAATTTATGGTACAACAAATGGTACCGTTAAAAACTAGAACTCGTCCCGCAAAAAACAAGCCGCCATAATTACTATAATGACAGAAAAAAAAAAAAGTTATAGCTTTTTAAAGGTGGGGAGGAAAAAATGAAAATGAAAATCCAAAAAATGGCTGGGTCCTGAAGGGGTTAATGAACCCTGGAATGTTTACCCATACAAAGTATGGGTAAAGATAACGTCACTGGGCACCCCGTTTGTTTTTCCTCATGCATGATAATTCAGTATTGATTGTGGCCTACTTGGGGTTAAAGGGGTTGTCCACTACCGGACAACTGATGACTTATCCACCAGATAGGTCATCAGTATATCATCAGTGTGGGTCCGACACCCGGACCCCGCACTGATCAGCTGCTCCTGTGGACTGCGGGCACAGGATGTTATAGCACAGTATGCAATGTATAGAACCGGAAGCAGATGGCTCCGTACATTGCATAGCGGCCATGCTGCAGAACTGCAGCTCTGCTTCTATTCACTTGAAGTACTGCAGCTCGGCCGCTATTCCATGATTGGAGCCAACTGCTTCCGGCTAGGATGTTCCGGTGCACGGAGGCAGCCGAAGCGTCTGATCAATGCGGGGTCCGGGTGTCGGATCCCCACAGATCATACACCGATGACCTAACCAGTGGATAGGTCATCAGTTGTCAGGTAGTGGACAACCCCTTTAAATGTCAGTGGCTTCTCTGAGCAGGTGTGACTATTATTGCCGACTGTACTCACACTCCTGATCATGTTGGCCCATGTGCCCTTTGGCAATGTACTATTGTGGTGCACAGATTAAATATGTTTAATGACTAATTTATATGAGACAATTAATGTCCAATGCTTAAAGGGGATGTCAAGTTTAGAAAACTTGACATCCCTTTTAAGGAAATTCCTTGTTATGGATCCTGTTCAGGATCCTCATCTAGTGTCCAGAGTGGAGAGCGGTTACAAAGAACCTTTTTCTCTCGCTCTCTGGAGGACCTGTCTTCTCCTGCATTACGTAGACAACTTATTGATATAAATGAGCACTGTGTAATGCCTAATTTAACCTGTGGTGGTGCTGCAGAGAAACTGAACACTTACAGCCAGGTTTCCCCACAGTCCACAGGCGATGGCTGGGGGTCCCAGCAGGGGGACACTTTGCAATCATCTTATTATCAAGGGGCCCTTCTAAAAAGTAGAGATTGTCCAAAGAGGAGACCCCCTTTAAGTATAAACATTAGTTCAAAATTACAATGATGACATCATCTTCATGAACACTGGAGAACAAATTCCCTCAATCCAATGTTACACTAAGGAGCTGCAAAAATGTTTCTCTTTGTGTCTGTCTAGAGCAAGATTTAAATGTTATTTTATTTGTAATGTTGCATAAAACTAGAAATAAATTCCTTCTAATAATGTGTCATTGTTTTAGAATATGAAGATGCGTTCACAGTGAGCGGCAATGAATGTCGTCTTTGTCTCACTCTGGATACTGATGTATAAGGGAAATGTCTTCACTTTAAAGGCAGATGAGAATTGCAGAATACAAGTGATTATTGTTTGTCTTAATGACAAACAGGTTTTATTGATGCAAAATGAGTCAGATATGAATTGAGGGTTTTATATGGCGCCCCATTACTTGGTTGAACTTGATGGTCGTGTCTTTTTTCTACCGTACTAACTATGTAACTGCATCCTAAATTTGATTTGAGTCTCAGTAATAGAATTGGGGATATGATAGCTGGTTACATGAATTTTTTTGAATTCATTCTGTAAGCTCTGAAGTTCTGTGTTGTACTCCGCTGGCTGACCCTCACAATAAACTATTACTGCTTAGAGACACCAGATGTATTCATTTGTCCAGAATTCTGAATCAAAACCATCATATTTTCATCTTGATAAGATGAATTAAGATTGGGAAGGCTGTTATTCTCAGGACTGCAAAGAGGAATGCCAACAAATTAGTCATTTGGAACGGCTGCCTAACATTTGGCACATTTTATTTATAACATTCAAAAACAAGTCATGTCCTAAAAACATACACCATAATTTATTCTGATTATTATTATTATTATTATTATTATTAAAAACCCAGATGCAAGCTGCTCTTCATCAGGCTAGTCTATGACCTGATGGAGTGCCCCCTAGTGGCTGCTCACATGCATCTTCTATGTCAGAGAGAAGCCTTACAGGCTTCGGGTAGTGCCGTATGTACGGAAATATTTTTCCCAGAATCTTTATAGAGTTCAATGGAGCATGCCACCATTTTTATTTCTGTTGGATTTGTATGGCATATGGCGGTACAGTAGAGGCCTCATGGACCTCTATGGAAGCAGAGGCGTAACTTCAAGCTTCAGGACCCCTAAGCAAAATCTATAGCAGGACCCCCACCGACCATATATTAATTATACTACTGGTGTCTTCTTATGCGGATGAGGAGCCTTTGGACCCCCTCAGACTCCATGGCCTAGGTGCGACTGCTACCACTGCACCTACTATAGCTACACCCCTGTATGGAAGCCCTATTATATGAGGCCTTACTCTCAGGGAAGGGAATCTAGGTGCCAAAACCTGTATTCCTCCTACATCCAGAAGGGTAAATGAAGTCCGGTGGGATTTAGAATTTTTGAAAAATACGGTACAATTTTTTTTTCCTTTTTGTAGCTTTTTTAAAATTTCTAGATATTTACTTTGAAATATCAATGCAATTTTTTCTAACTTTTGCCCCTTCTTGTAAAAGATGTTCCAGCTTTTAGGAAACCTTAGCAATATACCCTATGCTAATTTTTGCCTTTAATGATTGTACCTCAAATGTGTTTAATCTATTTTCTCTCATCTGTGAATTTGTTTTACTAAGCAATTAAAATTTAACAATGAGTCACAAGACTGAAAAGTTGTTAATTTGATTTCTCATTATTAGAGATGTACATGCACTGTGAAAAAATATCACATTTTAATATTCAACATTTTTGTTACTGTTTCAAGATAAAGATTCTAGTTTTGTCTTAATTAAGACAAAATGATTTCTGAATATATTTTTTTATTTATTCTCTCTCTTATTTACACGCTTTTCATACAAAAACTGCTTTGAATGTGTAAAAAAATATCCTGCTGGGAACTGGTGTTTGTTCCTGCCCTCATATGAGTAAGTATGGCCAGTGATTTTCAGTAATTTGAAATAAATATATTTATTTTTTTGATAATTTTTTTAAAGACATTTATATTTACCTCTTCAGGAGCAGCCGGCTTTGGACTTAAGGACTATAATAACTATTCAGTTTTGGAGTGTCTGTGGGAATTTGCGCCACTTCAGCCAAGAGCGCATTTGTGGAGTCAGGTACTGGTGTTGGGGAAGAAGTTCTGGCTCGCAATTTAGCATTCCAATTCATCCCAAAGATGTCGGATGGGGTTGAGGTCAGGGCTCTTTGCAGGCACTCGAGTTCCTCCACACCAAATTCCTCACCTTATATAGCTCGCTGTGTGCACAGGGTCATGCTGCAACAGGAAAGGATACAAGGGTAGACTAAAAACCAATTCCCAGCAAGATGCAGACAAGCCACAATGCTATATGGAGTAGGTAGCTCAGGTTCAGTGACAGGCAACCTATGGAAGTCTTATCTGTGTACAATTTTAATACTAAGCAACCCCCATGGATGATAAGTGTGTATGTGGCTCGTCATCAGAATTTGCGCATGTGCTCCCTCCCCCATATAACATTGTGGCTTGTTTGCATGCTGCTGGAAATTGGTTTGTAACCTGGCCTTGTATCAGTGAGTATGGTCGTTATTCTGTGATTTTGTGTGGTTGTGTGATTTTGTGTGATTTTGTGTGGTCGCGCTGCTCCTGACTGTTTAACCCCTCAAATGCTGTGGTCAATCGCGATCACAGCATCTGAGGCATTGAAAAGAGTGGGTGGCCCCTCCGACAGCTCATCGCCGCCCCCGTAACGAGATCGGGGGGCGACGATGATTGTTATGGCAGCCCAGGGGCCTAATGAAGGCCCCCAGGGCTGCCTCCACTCTGCCTCTGCTAAGCCCTGCCTGTGGCAGGGCTTAACAGATGCCTGTAAGAATGACGATATACTGCAATACGTTAGTATTGCAGTATATTGTATCAGCGATCTAACGATCGCTGGTTCAAGACCCTTAGGGGGGGGCTAATAAAGTGTGTAAAAAAAGTTTTTAGTAAAAAAAAAAATGATTACAACTTAAAAAAAAACCTTTTCATATTTTCCCCCTAAAGTAATGTAAAATATAAAAAAGTAAACAAAATTGACATCGCTGCGTCCGTAAAAGTCGGAACTATTACAATATAGCATTATTTAATGTGCACGGTGAAAGCCATAAAAAATGTAAAGCGCCAAAAATCACTATTTTTTGGTCAACTTAGCTCTAGAAAAAATGTAATAAGAAGTGATAAAAAAAGTTCTACATACCAAAAAATAGAACCGATAAAAAATACAGCTCGTCCCACAACAAATAAGCCCTCACACCGCTCAATCGGTGAAAAAATAAAAAAGTTATGGCTCTCAGAATGTGGCGACAAAACATTTTTTTTTTTTTAACAAAAAGTTTATTATCAATAAAAGAAGTAAAATATGAAAAAAACTATAAAAATTTGGAATCACCATAATCGTATTGAGCCACAGAATAAAGATAAGTTGTCGTTTTTACCACACGGTGAAAGCCGTAAAAACGAAACCCAAGAAACAATTGAGGAATCACAGTTTTTTCCATTTTCAGCCCGCAAAGATTTTTTTTTCCGTTTGCCAGTAGATTATATGGAACTATAAGGGCACGGCCAGACGTGGCGGAGTTTTTCCGCTGCAAATGTTGGTGCAGATTTGGGGCAATTACGCAACTAATCTGCACCAACATTTGCATATTTGACAGGTAATTCAGACGTTGCAGAAAACACATCGGACTTGCCACAGATTTCAGTGTTTGCATTGCAAAGGCTGAAATCCGCAGTGAAATTCCGCTTCTTCTCCGCAACAGACAATGCATGCGGCGGAGGGAAAATTCCGCACTGCAGCCTATGGTCCGCAGTGAAGTTTTCCGCAACGTCTGAACTAACTTGCCTAAAAATGTATTGAAACAACTGTGAAAAACGGCCGCTGGAGAATTCCACTGCAATTCCGCCACGTCTGGCCATGCCCTTAATGGTACCAAAAGAAACTACGACTCTTCCCGCAAAAAAATAAGCCCTCACACCGCTCTATTGATGGATAAATAAAAAAGTTATGGCTCTTGGAATGCGGGAAGTGAAAAACGAAAATCAAAAAATTACTTAGTCCCGAAGGGGTTAAAGTGCTTAAATTCAATCATGCAAATCCAGGTTCTTGTAAGCAAGTTTGGTACCGGGCACCAGACTCTTAACAAGCATCAGATTATATCTAGCGCTGTAATAAAATTAGTCATTTGGGGGACAGACTCTAATCCGTCCCCCAAAAATCTGCAAGTAGTCCATGCAAGATGACGTCTTTGTCAGACATTATTTAATAGTTAGATTTTTTTTTTTTTGCTGGAGAAATTTATTTCTTACATTTTTCAAGTCTACAAGTGCATTCAAAAATAGTAAAATTATTTTGTACAAATATAGGATTGTACAGCCGAATGGGAACAAACTTACATTATATTGCTATTGTTGTATTGCTTTTACAGCAATGGTTCCCATATTTCCTTATTATTACAGTATATACACCATGGGTGGCCAAATAGTCAACCACGATCTCCCGGTACAGAGCTGAGTGTTGATCAGTAGATTGCAATTATGTTCATCATTTTCTGTTAAATCATAAGACCACATTTAAAACTAGAACCCGGACCCTGGACCTACGCTGAAGCGAGGTCTAATGCTAAGACATTGGGAAAATCACGCTCCCATGTAGACCCATCACCCACCGAAAGCTCATAAGGCGGTTCTGTCTCTCTGATTTAAGGGTGTGGCAGTGGCAGCAGTGGGATACACAACCACCCACCACCAAAAAGCAGACACTGTAAAGGGTATATGCGGCTAAAAAAAACGATGTGGTATCTGCCGTCGACAAAATGTTGTGGGGGCAAAGACAGATTCATCAATATGGCGTGTCTAATGAAATTTGCCTGGGCCTTGGCATGCACCCGGTGACAAGAGCAGATATAATCATCCTCTGTGGTCTACAGTTGTCAGTGAGAGATCCTCTGGGATACTACTGCACCATATAGTTGATGTATGACTATTGTAATAAAGTTTATTTTTGTAAATGAATGATCATTAACTGTGGTATCAAGGAACGTGTTATCAGACATTGACAATGAAGGATCTAGTCTGGAATCCATTGCATAGTGTGTGATCGCTTTCAGATGGGCGCATGTTAGACTCTGTATTACTGCCACAATACAAGGACTAGTGATAAAAATTTGTTTCGGGGCCGATACGCTCTGAATCGCAAGTCCCCCCGATTGCCCTGTCAGACTCAGGCAAGGCAATTGGAGCACTTGCAATTCCACAAAAACATAATAATACCATACTCACCACCTCCCCTGGTCTTCCGTAGCGACGCGTTCCTGCCAGAAGGTGAGATGACGCAGCTCTCCCATCTGATCACTGCAGCCAATCACAGGCTGTATCGGCCACATGGGCCAAAACAACGTCATGGCGTTGATGTCCCATGTGACCGGCTGCAGCGTTCACATGGGTCAGCAACATCATCTCACCTGTGGGTAGGGATGTGTCGCTTTAGTATACCAGGGGAGGTGGTGAGTCTGGTATTTTTGTTTTTTTTCATCTCCTCTTCTCCCCTTTTTTAAATTTAATCTACAAAAAGCAATTTTGATGTTTCGTGCGACAATAACCCCAAATGTTTGGGATTTCAGTGAATCCGAAACATTTGGGAAATTTGGACCGAATAAAAATTCATGCCGAATCGGTTTGCTCATCTCCAATCATGACCTTTGGCGGTTCTACTGAACCAGACTTAGATCGCTATAGAATCTTATGGTGATATAAGGCCAGTTCAGTAGGACCACAAGAAGTACAGTACAGGTATTGCTATCGTAATACACCCGCTAAAATGCGCCAATATAAGGGCCGTCTGAAAGTGGCATTTGCAAATTCCCATTTCTTCGCTTGGCTCTTCAGTAAACTCATTCCTAATCCAGTTATTTTTTAAATTGCTGATGATGGCATGAATAATTTCGGGAGTATCACAGCCTGAGTAGACACGGTTGGAAATATTGTACCTTTAAACTATTGATAATATTTGTGTTCTAACTCTAAATTTTTTAATTTTTATTTTTAATTCCCAAAAATTCTGCAGCCAATAACACAAGTATAAATAATTTTCGAACTTGCCACCCCTAGACAATGTAGTAGAGAGCCAATTTGGCTTCCAGAAAATTTCCGACATGTTTCCTATGTGATGCATTTTCATTCCAACCTGCGCCTGACCTTCTCCTATAATTAAAAACTCGAACTTCCAAGATTTGTAAGCAATGATTGAAACATTCATTTTTATGAATGTCCTTGGTGCTGGTACCAATTGTTGGCTTCTCTCCAAATCTCAAAGAACACACTTAGCTTCCTCCTCCGTACGTTTTTCATAGGGCTCCGACAATCCTGCTGATGCCATAAAATATGTGCAGAATGTTGATTTAGCTTTGATTGATGAGTGTAAGGCTAATGCTCAACCTTTTCATATTGTTTGGAAAATCTTCATGACAATTGAGAATTCTTGCTTTCAATTACGAGCTCTTAAATCAACATTACAATGAAACCTGGCTCAATGGAACGTGGGCCGTTAATGGACAATTTCTGGTTTTTACCGTTCCGATGGGTACAGCTATTCTCCTTCTTGACAAATATCATTGGCTCTCAAAGGATCATTTTTCTGTCTTCTATGGTTTATGTGGCTTCCAACATCGAATAATTAATAATATATTAAACTCAGCTGTTTTTTTTATAAGGGATTAGAGATGTTTGAGAAGCAACTTGGCCGTTCGGTAATTGTAGTCTAAATATATAACAAGCTTTTTTGATTGCTCAGACAAAAATGTACTATACTCCTAAGGCTCATAGCACTGAAAGATAGGAGGAAATCACAGCAATAAGGCCCCTTTCACTCCATAATGGCGTATACTGTGTGCAATTGATTACCCTAAGGATTTAGTCTTTGAGTCAGGTGTGCCACTTCTGTTTCTTGTTACCCAAGTGGGCTCGGTTATGGACAGAGTTACTACTTGTGAGTTATTTTTTTATAAAATGCTCATTTTTAAAAAGTCGCAAAAAAAAGGCACATCTGCAGGCCAACAGCCGGGGGCTGGAGAAAAATGCAAGGCACAAAACTGAATCAAAAGCCCCATACCTCCGTCAATATATAATGAGGTAAGTTTAACAGGTGGCGTTTGATAAATTTGTCACAAAGTAAACTCCAAAAACTTCTGCAAAATAAGATAAAACTGACAAAGAATAATCAAATATTGTCACATTAGGCCATAGCGCATAGAATACTACAAGTGTAAACTGTCCTGCTCCAAAACATGTTTTTTTAAACTTAAATTTTTTTAAATATTGTTTCTTTTGTTTGTTTTTTAAATAACTAATAACTTCAGGAACAATTAATTCTAAACAGAGATGGGAATTTTTTCAGGTCATATTTTAAAGTACTATAATTAATTGGAGGCATTTTTAAAGTCCTTTAAAGTTACATTATTATTATTATTAATAATAATAATAAAAATAATAATAATATGAATAAGCAGAAGAAGAAAAATGCTGCTGCTACCGGTACTACTACTAAAAATAATTAAAAAATTCTACTATTATTACTTCTGATAATAATAATAATAACAACAACAACAATAATAATAATACTAAAAATAATAATAATAATAATAATATATATAAAAATACTACTGCTACTTTAAAAAAACATTTGATAAGAATTAATAATTGTCATAATAATAATAATTAAAAAATATATATTAATAATATTTAGGGGCTAGGGTTAGTTATTCAGTTAAACCAATAAGTCAATAAATTAAAATTCCTTTTGTGGTATAAAACCTCTACAGGGTGCGCACATTAGATTCATGGCCAGCTACACTCAGAAATGCAGTTTATAATTGCAACCTAGGAACACACACAGCGTGTTCAAGTTGCGCAGCTTAACCGCCCTGAACACCGCAGGGAATGCCGTCCGAAAAATCGCAACACATTGTGATGCATTTTTCCGGTGGAATTTCGGCTGCGTAAAGCAGCGCCGGAAAAATTAAAAACAACTTTCATACTTACTCCCTCCCTCTTCTCTGCGTGCAGTCCGGCCTCCTGGGATGACGTTGCAGGTCATGTGATGAAACGTCATCCCAGGAGGCCAGACTGGAGAAGAAGCAGGGAACTCTGGGTAAGAATAAGTTTTTAGTTTTTTTTCTTAACTGCGATTTTTGCGGCGGAATCGCGGAATGTTGCAACACACACCACTGTGTTGTGGATTTAAGCAACCCATTTAATGAAATAAGAAAACCCGCAACAGAAGAGCAGCGATTCCGCAGCATTAATTGACACGCTGTCGCTGAAGAAACTGCACTGTGGGTCAATTTATGTGGGGTTTTTTCGGCTGAATTTTTCTGCTGTGTGGGGACGAGATTTGTTGAAATCTCACCCACACTGCTGCTACTGTAATACGTTGCAGATTTTCCACAATTAATCCGTTGCGGAAAATTTGCAGTGTTTACGCCGTGTGTGTTCGTACCCTAAAAGACCCCTGGAACCTGGAGTAAAAGGCTAAAAAAAATATATTTTATACTTACTGTTAAAGTTCTTTCTCTGCCCCCCCCCCCACCATCTATATCTGGTTTAAAGCCTGGGTCAGAGTGCCATTTTGGCCACAATGCAACGCAGCATAATGTGATTTTGTGGTTTAACGGCTGCCAAGGAACATTGCATTACTACAGAACAAATATCTCTATGGCCTACCCATCTCACTGAAAGGAGGGATACCAGGGGAGGGGGGCAGAAGAATACACCTTTGGGTTACTTCGCTGTTGACCTTATCTTAAATTGCCCATTAGGGTTTCGGTTTACGCTTCTTCACCAAAATATTTTATGAAAAAATGTGAACTACTGATGGTTGATAATAAGGTGGAAATTAATAAATGGCAAACCATGTAATGCTTAGAAGGGCTGCAACCACCAAAGTGAGAATCACTTTTTATGAGCAGCTCTCTGCAGTGACTCATAGAGGGGGTCGCCGATCCATATGTTCATATGTTCTATGGAAAAAGGTTTTCTTCATAGGACAATCCCTTTAATGCAGATCTTCTATTAGTTCTTAATAGACAGTATTCTGCCCTCTCTGTTTAATATTGAGAATTTGTACAATAGTAAAAGTCCCTTACAGATTTAGGTTGGTGGGTTCCCCTATGCAATACCATCTAATAATGCCCAATCCCCTACCCTTATAGTATACTCTGTTGTGCCCAAATAATAAAATCTTAAAGTTTACAAATAACCATAATAGATAGTGGCCATTGCCCAACCATTAAAGGGGTTTCCCCCGAATCTCAAATGATCCCCTAAGTTCTGATCGCTGGGGGCCCCACCACTGAGACTGCCACCGAATCATGAGAACAGGGGTCATGAACCCCCGATTCCTCCTCACTGCACCAACCACTGTTAGGAGGAGCTTGAATGAAGCATGCACCTACCACTCCATTCAATGTCTATGAGAAGGATGGAAACAGCCAAGCACTGCACTTGGCTGTTTCTGTCTTTCTCATAGAATTTGAAAGGAGCAGAAGCGCGCATGCTGGACTGCCGCACTATTCAATTTCCTCCTTACTGCGGTCGAGCAGTAAGGAGGAACGGGGGGTTCTGGACCCTGTTCTCATGATAGGTGGGGGTCCCAGCGATGGCGCCTCCAGCGATCCAAAAATGATCACCTATTCTGTGGATGGGTGATAATTTGTGATTCTGGGAAAACCCTTTAAGGTTCAGGCAGCAAGTGAGGTGCAAGCTCTGGGTGCCCAGATCATCAGGGCCAGTGGCACCCAAGTGGTGACAAGTGATGCACTTTCTGCGACCATACAGGTCACATTCGCCTAAGGCCAACCCTGTGTATAATGGTAGCAGGGGTGGACATACACAGTCAAAGAACCACTGACAAAAACTGTGACAAAAATCTCAACAAAAATTGCTACAAAAATGCCTCAGAATTCCTTCAGGAAATTTGGGGTAGATTTTGAACTGCCTGCACGTATTTTTCAGTTTTTTTTCGTCCGTGGCCAATGAAATCACGCCACAAAAAATGCTCAGGAATGAGCAATGGGAGGTCAAAGATAGGGACCGTGGTGAGAAAGAACATGCCGCTTGTTTTTTACGTGAGTGGCCAAAACCTCCCCGGGAAAAAAAAACGCCCCTGCCTCCCAATGAAATCAATGGGGGTTGATTTCAAACGTTTTTTGGCACTAATTCCGATGCGGTTTCCATGTCAAAATCACTGCCAAAAAACTCAGTGTAAACTGACCCTAAGAAAACCCTTCACCGGCATTCCAGAATAATATCCACTGGTTATTGTAAGCAAAGTAGCTCATTAACATGGTTGATTTTTTATTTAGGTAGAGATGGGCTCCTTTTACCTACGGGGCCCCTGTGTAATGGCATATGCTGCACGTATGGTATGGAAGGATAATACTCTACAGAAGATAAAGATTGAGCAATTTACATGTTTTTACTATATCCCTTTATTAGTATAGATAAAATAAAGTAGAGCATAATTCTAAGAGAAAGGAATAGGAATAAAATTTTTATGTTTTGACTAAGGATCAAATGGAAAATCCAGTTTACAAGATTTAATGTACCTTATACGGATAGCCCTGCAAAGGGTAGAAAAGAATGAACAAGACATGATGAAACAGGACAAGTCTACTGAAGACATGTAGGCAAATCAATTCTGCAAGCCAGACAATTCACTTAAAAGCAGTCCCAGGCAACAACCACTTAATATGTATAAAACATGCGGCACTGCAGTCGTCCGTATCTACAAATAACTGAATGACCTGATTTATGATGAACATAGTACATCAACATACAGAGAGTCCTCGGAGAGTACTCCAGACAACACTCGTCTAAGTACTGAGATAAAAACAGACAAAGAACGTGTAAGACACAACAGAAATGTGAAGGTCCACAAAGAATCAGATCTTGGTTCTACTGCTGACATTATAATGCAAAATTCTTTATATTGGCCCAAGGAACATGGTCAATGACCTTCATGGAGTTTCTTAAGTCATCCAAGCCCTTCGTGGTTGGACCACGAACGTTGATATTTTGTCTTCTCAGGCAGGTTTACTAAGACACCGTAGGGTCTTGGAGGCCATCCCTTCATGCTCTTACCATTCTTCTCTCTTCTTGTGTCAGGCAACCTTCTTATTGTTTGTGCTTCCTTATATAACAATTCAAAGAAGGATAATAATGTACAGTAAGTAGAAATGAGCAAATCGATCCAACACAAATCTAATAGAGTTTGAATTTTACCCAAAATTTCAAATTTGGCAAATTCCAAAACTTTGTGTTTAAGCGCACGAATCATGGCATAATGGTGGCCACCAGCGAGCGACGTCTGCCATTTTATAGATTAGAAAAAGAATCACATGAACTTGGGCGGGCTTCCCATAATGCCTTTGAGGCAGCCTTCCCAAAATGCACTGCGGTGATTCCTACACATATAGGTTGCTGTCACTTTGAGATTACTCATGTTGGCTTGACGTTATAGAGATGGAAAGAAAGGGTTGGATGCAGCCCTAGAAGACATCAGAGAGTAAGGCGCGATCTTTCAGGGCAATTGGGGTACTTTCTATTCGCAATGAATTCATTTGGATCAAGTCAAATCGGATGGCCGATTCGTCCGAATCAGAACCTAAACAAGTTTAGGGAAATTCGCACATCCCGAACACTAAAGGCCCTTTACACTGGCCGATAATCGGCCGGTGCAGCGAGTGTCGGTCAAATGAGACATTGTTGATAGGTGCTCGTTTGCTCCTGTCACATGGAGCTATGGATGGAGACGAACAGTCGTTACTCCGATTGCTCGTCCCCATACATTTGTATCACGTATGCAGTGCGTCCCCCTGTTTGCACAGGACAATTATCGGCAACGAGTGTTCTCTGAACGCTCGTCTGCCCGATAATTGCCCAGTGTAAATGGCAATCAGATGCAATCAGAAAGTAAACCTGATTGTAGGGTCTTCATTTATATAAATCTCACCAATCCTCCCTTTCTGTTGAAGCAGTTTGCTTTTGGCTGACCTCCTTCCTACCACTTGAATCAATGCCTGGGTCCTGGCGTGGACAATCACTTTTTGGTATCCTAAGGGTATGTTCACACGCTTCAAGGGAAAACAGCTCCTGATTTTCAGACTTTTTTTTAGCAACTCGCGATTTTTGCTGTGTTTTACGGCCGTTTTTAGAGCTGCTTTTCTATAGAGTCAATGAAAAACGGCTCCAAAAACGTCCCAAGAAGTGACATGCACTTCTTCGCGGGCGTCTTTTTATGTGCCATTTTTGGAAAACGAGGCGTAAAAAAATGACCTGTCGGAACAGAACGCCGTGTTTCTAATTGAAATCAATAGGCAGAAGTTTGTTGACGTTCTGCTTCCGATTTTTCAGCCGTTTTAAATATAAAGATATTTTAGGAAAGTTTTGTACCTAAAAAGACATTTAGGATAGATTCACATGTAACAAATTTTGTTGCAGTAACAACCCAATTCAGATGAATGGAACGGATTTTCAGTCGCAGAAATTTCTGCAGCAAAATCTGTCACGTCTGAATCTACCCTTAGATTTATTTATTTAATAATAAATAGATTCTGACATTATTTTTTGGTTACATTGTTTATCATTAATTATATATCAACTGTAAGGCCTCATGCACACTCCCGTTGGCCGTCCTACGGCCGCTAATGACGGATCTGTGAAACACGGACCTCACACAGATGGCTTCCGTGCGTAGTTCGTTGTTTCACGGACCAAATGAATGAAAAGGCCAAGACTGTTCCGTCAAAAACGGACAGGAGTAGGACCTGTCCTTTTTTTGTCGAACAGCCACACCGAAGTGTGCATGGCCCAATTGAAAAGAATGTATCAGGTTGCTATCCGTTAAAAAAACGGATAGCACCCTAAAGAAAAAAACTGAAGTGGACATGAGGCCTAAGAGTATTTCCAATTATAAAAACACAAAATATGTGTATGTTAGTTTAATCTTTGTGAAGTAAATTCAAATATTTTTTTATATCATGTTTATTGTAATTTTTATTTGCTTTTTTATTTTATAGAATAATATAACACAACATTTGGCCTATAGACTAGGAAAACCTTACAAAGTATATACTGAACATAGGGAACGAATGTTAGTGGACTGTGCAGTAGAAATTGCCAAAACGACGCCCCTTCTCTAACATCACTTCCTGCTCTGCCACTATTGGCTAAAACTGAACCTCCCTGACTTCCTGCTGTGCCCGCCCCCTGCCTGCACTCAGTCTACAATACTGTTATGATTGAGAGCTCGCTGCTCCATTTTAGCTGTTTCTTTGTGAATTTGAACTAGAAAGAAAGTAAATATCTGACAGATAGTTATTCTTTGGAAAAAAAAAAACTGAAAAATAAAAACTAAAGGGTTCATACTGAATGAAAGCAAGCTAGCCTGCTTTTTCAGCATCAGTAGATAGCACTGGGTCGCTTGAAAGGACTCAAGAGCTTCGTCACCACATTGCCTGTTATAAGGGTATATTAACCGATTTAGGTCCGGGTTATTTTGAACCCTGAGGACCAGACACCGTTTAGCCATTTATAGCCCGCGTTAGTTAAAAGGCTATAACTTTTTTATTTGTTCGGCTAGCGACGTGATTTTTGCAACTTTTTTTTTGCAGGTTTCTTTTTTAACAATTTTATATACATCCTTTTTGCTATTTTAGAATTTTCAGGCTTATAGTTAAAAAATAATAGTGAAAAAATATGCTTTTTCACTTTTCATTTTTTACTTTATTTTTTCTTCTGATAATGATATAGTCCTTCTATTTGTGATCCTCCACCGTCAATTTTGATATATTACATGTCTATTTTAGGGTAATTGGGTCAGGGCTAGCGTTATAAAAATGATTGGCGTGGAAAATGGTTTTTTTGGAGGGTGGGTATTTTATGTGTATTTATTATTTCGTTATTTTTGCACTTTATTTACTTTTATTTTTTTATTATTATGGTCTGTCCCCCAAAGGTCAGAAAAGACCTTTGGGGGACTTTATTTTTGATTTTGTCTTCTTTTACACCATGTTTTTCCACTGCACAGCTACAAGGGAAATCAGCCCTCTTATAGTGACTACTGTCACTAATAGGGTTGAGCTGGGTCTAGTTAGACTCAGCAGCAGCCTCTCACTAGGCGCTGCCGCTGCCTCTATTCTACGCTCATTGAGTAGCTGTGTAGAAGAGGTCCGAGAAGACAGATGCAGTAAATGCTGCGTGTATTTTCTCCTCAGGGTCCCCGGCAGTCACTGACAGCCAGGGCCGCCATCAGGCGGGTATTAGGGGTACTGGTGTGAGGGGCCCGGCCAAACCTAATTGAAAGGGGGGCCCAGCAACTGCCGCGACTTGCCTTTGGTAGAAAAAAACGGGCCCCTGCAATGGGGCACGGTTTTTTCACCACAGAATGTCGTGAGCTGCGGGCCCCCCCTCTCGTCATGGGGGCCGTCGAACCGCCCGCCCGCGCGCGTGACCGCGACCGATCGCGCACACAAGGAAACTCCCGCGCGTGCGCACTCGCGAGCACCCACGAACGCCCGCACTCGAGACCGCACGCGCGCGCACCCGCGAAAGCCCGGAAGAGCGCACCCGCGACAGCCCGGGTGCTCCCAGATGCGACAGCCCGGGCGCTCCCAGATGCGACAGCACGCGCGCAACCCGCGAACGAAGCACGCGCAGCCGCGGACACACATGGACAGAACTTACCTTGAGCCTGGCTGGAGATGAAGGACTGGACGTCTGGACCGAAGACATCGCCTGAAGAGGACTGGAGTGGGAGCAGCTCTTCTGACACAGTGAGTAAAATGTCTCAAAGTGCTGTTTATGTATTGTCTGTTCACACAGAGTATTTTGCAGGCAGAAAAAAAATCTGCCTCAAAATTCCTTAAAGAATTTTGAGGCAGATTTTGACCTGCACACACTATCTTGCAGCGTTTTTTTGCTGCGTTTTTTGCCCGCGGCGATTGAGGACAGCAGACAAAAAACGCAGCGAAAAATGCATTTTCTGCCTCCCATTGATTTCGATGGGAGGTCAGAGGCGGAACCGCGGCAAGAAAAGACGTGCTGCTTTTTCTTTTTTCCGCGACTGGCTCCCACTGATTTCAGATTAAATCAATGGGAGGCGGTTTTGGAAGTTGTTTGGTGCTGATTCTGACGCAGTGTCCGAGTCAATATCAAGGCCCAAAAACTCTGTGAACTGAGCCTTATTGTTAGGGCTTATTCAGACGAACGTGTAATACGTCCGTGCAACGCGCTTGATTTTCACGCGCCTCGCACGGACCTATGTTAGTCTATGGGGCCGTGCAGACTGTCCGTGAGTTTCACGCAGCGTGTGTCCGTGTGTCCGCTGCGTAAAACTCACGACATGTCCGATATTTGTGCATTTTTCGCGCATCACGCACCCATTGAAATCAATGGGTGCGTGAAAGTCACGCCCAGCACACGGAAGCACTTCCGCAGCCGTATAAACTATGAATGAAAACAGAAAAGCACCACGTGCTACAAACAGAGTGTCATAATGATGGCGGCTGCGCGAAAATCACGCAGCCGCGCATCATACGCTGTTGACACACGGAGCTGTTATGGACCTTTTGCATGCACAAAACGCCACATTTTTGCACGCGCAAAAAGCACACGCTCGTGTAAATCCGGCTTTAGGGTAGGAACACACTAGGCATGAACACTGCGGATTTTATGCAACACATTTTATTGTGGAAAATCCGCAGCGTATCACAATCGCAGCAGAGTGGATGAGATTTGAACAAATCTCATTCACACGCTGCAAAAAAAATGGACCTGCAGTGTGACTTTTGGCTTTTTAAGCCGCAGCGTGTCAATGTATTCTGTGGGATCGCTGCTCCTCTGTTGTGGAAATGCTGCGGTTCTGCCGCAAAAATCACAAATGAGAAAAAAAAAAAAGTACTTTTTTAAATTTATAAAAAAGTTTAGTCTTGCCCCGGCCGTAGTCCTGGTGACGCGATCCTCTATTCTTAGTGCAGCCCCGCCTCCTGTCATGACGTTTCATCCCATGTGACCGCCGCAGCGGTCACATGGTCTACAGCGTCATCCCAGGAGGCGGGGCTACGTTCAGAAGAGAGAGATGCGTCGCCTAGACTACGGCTGGGGCAAGTCTAAACTTTTTTTTCCCTGCAGGATTCCCGCAGCGGACATGACTCACCAAACCTGCGCCACTATTTGGTGCAGTTTTGCTGGCAGAATTCCCTGCGGCTACTGGGGCGGATAAGCTGTGGAGTTTTACTCAGCATATCCGCCTAGTGTGTCCCTTATGATGTCGCTCCTGGAGCTGCTGCCGGTCTCTAAATAGGCAGTTGGTTCAGTAGAATTTGGAATTATTTTTTTTTGTGAACCAGCTTAAAAAAATACAAAACTTTTGTGTTAGGGCCTGTTCACATCACCGTTCGCTTCCGTTCCGGGGTTCCGTCTGAGGTTTCCGTCGGGTGAACCCCGCAACGGAAAGTGACAGCACAGCTTCTGTTTCCGTCACCATTGATCTCAATGGGGACGGAAACATCGCTAATGTTTTCCGTTCGTCACCATTCCGGCTGGTTTTCGGACGGAATCAATAGCGTAGTCGACTGCGCTAATGGTGATGGAAACGGAAGCTGTGCTGTCACTTTCACTTTCCGTTGCGGGGTTCACCTGACGGAAACCTCAGACGGAACCCCGGAACGGAAGCGAACGGTGATGTGAACAGGCCCTAACACAAAAGTTTTGTATTTTTTTAAGCTGGTTCACCAAAAAAAAATAATTCCAAATTCTACTGGACCAACTGCCTATTTAGAGACCGGCAGCAGCTCCAGGAGCGACATCATAAGGGACACACTAGGCGGATATGCTGAGTAAAACTACACAGCTTATTCGCCCCGGTAGCCGCAGGGAATTCTGCCAGCAAAACCGCACCAAATAGTGGCTCAGGTTTGGTGAGGCGTGTCCGCTGCGGGAATCCTGCAGGGAAAAAAAAGTTTAGACTTCCCCCGGCCGTAGTCCTGGTGACGCATCTCTCTCTTCTGAACGTAGCCCCGCCTCCTGGGATGACGCTGTAGACCATGTGACCGCTGCAGCAGTCACATGGGATGAAACGTCATGACAGGAGGCGGGGCTGCGCTAAGAATAGAGGATCGCGTCGCCAGGACTACGGCCGGGGCAAGTCTAAACTTTTTTATAAATTTAAAAAAGTGCCTTTTTTTTTTTCTCATTTGTGATTTTTGCGGCAGAACCGCAGCATTTCCGCAACAGAGGAGCAGCGATTCCACAGAATACATTGACACGCTGCTGCTTAAAAAGTCACACTGCAGGTCCATTTTTTTTGCAGCGTGTAAATGAGATTTGTTCATATCTCATCCACTCTGCTGCGACTGTGATACGCTGCGGATTTTCCACAATAAAATGTGTTGCATAAAATCCGCAGTGTTCATGCCGAGTGTGTTCCTACCCTAAGGCCGGATTTACACAAGCGTGTGCTTTTTGCGCGCGCAAAAACGTGGCGTTTTGTGCATGCAAAAGGTCCATAACAGCTCCGTGTGTCAGCAGCGTATGATGCGTGAGTTTCGCGCAGCCGCCATCATTATGACACTCTGTTTGTATGTTTGTAGCACGCGGTGCTTTTCTGTTTTCATTCATAGTTTATACGGCTGCGGAAGCGCTGGCCGTGATTTTCATGCACCCATTGACTTCAATGGGTGCGTGATGCGCGAACAATGCACAAATATCGGACATGTCGTGAGTTTTACGCAGCGGACACACGGACACACGCTGCGTGAAAATCACGGACAGTCTGCACGGCCCCATAGAGTAACATAGGTTAGTGGGAGGCGCGTGAAAATCACGCACGTTGCACGGATGTATTACACGATCGTCTGAATAAGCCCTAACAATAAGGCCCAGTTCACAGAGTTTTTGGGCCTTGATATTGACTCGGACACTGCGTCAGAATCAGCACCAAAAAACTTCCAAAACCGCCTCCCATTGATTTAATCTGAAATCAGTGGGAGCCAGTCGCAGAAAAAAGAAAAAGCAGCACGTCCTTTCTTGCCGCGGTTCCGCCTCTGACCTCCCATCAAAATCAATGGGAGGCAGAAAATGCATTTTTCGCTGCGTTTTTTGTCTGCTGTCCTCAATCGCCGCGGGCAAAAAACGCAGCAAAAAAACGCTGCAAGATAGTGTGTGCAGGTCAAAATCTCAGATTAAATCAATGGGAGGCGGTTTTGGAAGTACCCCTAATACCCCCCTGATGGCGGCCCTGGGTAGCATGAGGGTCGTCATGGGGGCCGTCAAACACCGCCGCCCGTGCGACCGATCGCGCGCACCCGCAAACTCCCGCGCATGCGCACCCGCGACCGCCTGGAACCTTGCACCGAATTTTGAGGCAGATTTTGACCTGCCCACACTATCTTGCCGCGTTTTTTGCCCGCGGCGATTGAGGACAGCAGACAAAAAACGCAGGGAAAAATGCATTTTCATGCTACCCAGGGCCGCCATCAGGGGGGTATTAGGGGTACTGATGTGAGTGGCCCGGCCAAACCTAATTGAAAGGGGGGCCCGCAGCTCACGACATTCTTTTGATGAAAAAAACGGCCCCATTGCAGGGGCCTGTTTTTTTCCTACCAAAGGCAAGTCGCGGCAGTTTGCCGGGCCCCCCTTTCAATTAGGTTTGGCCGGGCCTCTCACATCAGTACCCCTAATACCCGCCCTGATGGCGGCCCTGTGTACCATGATATAGTGCTGGACGGAGTACCGTTAACAGGCGGTGCCACGGTAGGGGCGCCCAGAAAATTTAGCTGTAGGGGGCCCTGAAATTCCTGATGGCGGCCCTGCTGACAGCCGCACACCCGACACTCAGCTGCCAGATCGCTTGGGCAGCCAGTAAAACACATGGCGTAAATACGCTATGGCACAGGTTTTAAGGACCTTGACCGTCAGCTGTTTATATACACAGGCCAATGTACTGGTGTATAAACATTTCACAGTATATTATAGTAAAATTAAGCTTAAAATTCCTTTCGTTGGAGTTATTGGAAATGATTTAAATCTATAAAAGTAGCGGGAAAGAAATCTTAAGGGTATGTTCACACGCAAACTCAAAAACCTCTGAAAATACGGGGCAGTTTTCAAGGGAAAACAGCTCCTGATTTTCAGATGTTTTTTGAACCACTCGCGAATTTCGCTGAGTTTTTCGCTGCGTTATTTACGGCCGTTTTTGGAGCTGTTTTCAATAGAGTCAATGAAAAACTGCTCCAAAAATGTCCCAAGAAGTGACTTGCACTTCTTTTTCGTGGCCGTTTTTTTATGCGGCTGTTTTTCAAAACGGCCGCGTAAAAGATCGGCCCATCGGAACAGAACACCGTTTTTCCCAGTGCAATCAATGGTTCTGCTTCCAATATTTCGGCCGTTTTTCGGCCATTTTCGGCCCGAAAAACGTCCGAAAACAGCCCGTGTGAACATACCCTTACAGTTACAAAACACCTGGTATGATAGTAATAATAAAAAAATATATAAAATAAGCCACGTGACCGCAAATATATATATACTAGTAAATACATACATATATACAGTATATCCATAGTCTTATATGTGTATTATAAAGTCTATAGACCGTTCTTTGTTTTGCTAGATTATTTATTTCACACTGTACGTGTCAACTCTTTCGGAAGGTCGTGGAAACTTCACGAAAAAGAGGAGATCTCCCAAGTACAGCGTCCTCCCTAAAATGTACTTACCTCTCCCCATTCCCGCAACCTTCACTCCCAGGAGCCTCAGCAGACAACGCTAGGTCTTATTATTACTTTTTACATTGCACCAAGGATTAGCTGGAGCAGCTTGTGCAGATTATTGTGCTGTAAATATCACATTAAAGGTCACAGTAGATGCTGCACATGAATAATTTTTTGTTTTCTAAATTGTACGTAAAAATGACAAAATTGTCAAGAAAAATAAAAAGGAGGTTGGAAATCCTGCACAGTTGGGCATACCTGCGTGCCTTCATAGTGGGTCACAATGTATGCTTCCATACAGACAAGGACATATACAGACCCCTGTGCATAAACAGTTTTGAGCCCCTTTCCGCCAGAATGTCTACAAATTACATATTTAATATTTAAAACTGTTCTCCACTATAAAGGTTGATAGTCATGACATCCCTTGTAGGCTAGGGCAGTGACAATCACCTTTTCTAGTAAGTTCTTTAGCTCCCCCTAGAGGTGGCTGCTGGCAGCCAGAACTTTATAATTAAAAGATATGTAAACCTTTGCAGGACTTTTTTTTTCTTTCTAATTAATAGGTTAGTAATGGTTAATGATAATATCCGTTGTGATCTAGGGCAGTGAAGGGGATTATGTTGACATCCCTGGTAGACTAGGGCTGTGTAGGAATTTCTGATTTCATCCCTGGTGGTCTAGGGCAGTGAAATGGTTAATATTGCCCTTGTGATCTAGGGCAGTGAAGTGATCTATGGCTACACCCCTGGGGGTCTAGGGCAGTCAAAGAGTTTATGGTTAAATGTACCCCAAAATGGTACCATCAAAAACGACAGCTTGTCCCACAAAGGAATAAACTCTCATACCGTTCAATCGATGGAAAAATAAAAAAGTTATGGCTCTCAGAAATTGGCGACACAAATATTTTTATCTATTACACTGCGTTTTTTCTTAAATATATATATATAAATTTGGTATCGTTGTAATTGTATTGACCCAAAGAATAAAGTTAACATGTAATTTTAATTTAATGGTGAACGCCCTAAAAGCGAGGCACAAAAAACATTGGAGGAATCACTGTTTTTTTCATTTTCCACCCCACAAAGATTTTCATGGGCTTGTCCACACGTAACGGAATTGAAGACGGAGAAAATGCAGCAGAATACAGTAACAGCAAAGCGGGTGTTAATGAAGAAATGTCATCCTCATGCGGAAAATTTCAGTCCACCTGCGCTGGGTGATTTTAGTTCCGCAGCAATTCCTGCTGCGAAAGTGGACTGGATTCCTGCGTTTTTCAGAGGAGATATCACCATCCCAAATGCTTGAAAAAAACACATTATTTTCTGCAGAAATGTTCTGCAGCAAATCCGTTACGTGTGGACAAGCCCTTAATGGTGCCATAAAAATCTACAACTCATCCCGCAAAAATGAAGCCCTCATACGGCTATATATTGACGTGAAAATAAAAAAGTTATGGCTTTTGGAAGGTGGGGAGGAAAATGAAAATCCGAAAAATGGCAGTGGCGGAAAGAGGTTAGTCCTACTGATTGATTTTAACTGAGTGACAGCTGCAGTCCACAAGATTGCATGCAACTCAATGTATTCATTTGGACTGCAGCTGTAGCTCAATAGTTGAAATCAATAAGCAGCACTGTAAAAAGTCTAGGCGTAGCCCTGGCCTTAGGATAGCTGGATCTGTGGCCTAGAGGTTCACTTTCATGGGTAATGACCTTGATTAATTAGTGATGATAATAAAGAATTTACTCGAGATGAGTGAATATTGAGGAGTTCTCCTAGTGACAAAAAAGCCAATTATTTTTTAAATCTTTGTCCTTCAACATGTTCTCCAACAGGCTAATATTGAGCCTCCAAACCCTAAAGATTAAAGGGGTTTCCCCAACACGGACATTTATGACATATCCACAGAATATGTCATAAATGTCACATAGATGCGAGTCCCACCTCTGGGACCCGCACCTCTCTTTAAAACAGGGTCCCCTAAACCCCGCTCTACTGCCCTGTGTTGCAGCTGAAGCAGGTGAATTCCGACCATGAAGAAGGAAACAGCCTAGCTCGCTGAGCTACGCTGTTTCCTAAGCCCCATAGAACTGAATAGTAGTTACAGAAACAGCATAGCTTGAATGCTCTGCTGCTTCCGTAACTGCTATTCACTACTATGGGACTTACAGAAACAGCATAGCTCAGTGAGCTACGCTGTTTTCGTAACACCCGACGATAATGTGAGGAAGTGGCTGGGAAACAGCGAGAGCAGAACAAGGTGGGACCAGAGGTGGGACCCGCATCTATCTGACATTTATGACATATCCTGTGAAAATCATTTTCATGTTTCCTATAATTATCTTCTTAGTAGTCTCTGTACCTTTAATATTCAGCTTTTTAGTGTTCCTGCGCCGTATGCTAATGAGCATAAAAGAGTCATATCTTCATTCCTCAAGACTTTCCGAGTAATTGGCAGCTTCTCGCCTCCCCCCAACACACACGAAATCCGGCGCTTGTGCATCAATATCCTCTTCTGGTGCGTGCGCACAACGCGACACAATAGCGGCGCATGCGCAAAACTAGATTTAAGGCCCGGACAAAGCAGGGAAGGGTGTCAGACCATATATGACGGGCGCATACACGCTATCTCAGACAAGATTTCGGCATTTAGGGCGGATCAGTTTTCAGCGGTGGGCGGGCATAAGAAGAGGAACGAACGAGACTGCCGCATTATTACCATAAAAGGTGTGAAATATTTGCAGACCGTTATTTACGCTCGGAAGGGGAGTTTAGGAGTGGGGAAAACAGCAATGAACTTTTAACAACGGTGGCCAGCGAGGGGTGAGGAGAGTCCTATAGCTGAAATGTTGGTGACAGTTTCCCTTCAAGTGTCATAATTTTGAAGATTGTTTCAAGAAGTTTGCATTATACAAGGCATAAGGAGGATTCGGGGTTGTAAAATGCACAGGCAGCTGGTAAAGCATGCCCATTAAGAGACACCCCCTCTCTTGTAATGCTGAGGTCGCTATTGATCATGGCATCACAAGGGCTAAAGTTCGAGATTGGAGTTGCCGTGGAGTGGCATCTGTTAATCACAGCTGCCCCCGCACGTGTGGGAACAATAGCTGCGGCCCTGCAAATGTAAGCTAAATAGTGGCTCCCAGTGTTGTACATTTACGCCGATTGCAACAAGGGGTGAAGGAGTGAGGGCGATTTTTTTTTTTATTATAATTTTTTTTATCACTTTAAAACTATACTTTTGTGTACTCAGGTTCTCTTTGGCCATGCTCTAATACAAATATATTCAGAATGATACAATTTTTCAAACAAAATCTTTCCATATGTTTCATTTCAGATTTTTACCATTTTGGTTGATAGTCTTTTTTATAGTCGACCTCATCTGTCCCTGTCATTGCTTTTCGTCGTATGTGTGAGCCAAGCTGCGCGCACGTACCCCGAGCCAATCCCTGTCAGGTCATGTCATTTCTTGGCAAGTTCCTCTGTGAGACCTCAGCCAGAATCCCCTGGACGTTCACCAGGGTAAAGAGCAAGACTTGGAAAACCATAGAGCACAGCGTTCAATTCACGAAACAGGCAATTTCCACATTAAAATGCAACGTTGCTATTTTTCAATCCGTTTAAATATGTCAAGTGTAATTCCGCCCGGGCGCATTATCCTTCCTTTATGTTTTGTCTTGAGAACTGGTTGACTTTGACATTCTTTTTTTCTTTTCATCACTTTCCAAATACGTCGTCAAATTCGAGGATATTGTCTTTTTATGGGACGGAGATTTTTATTTCTTCAGTTTTCAGAGTCGCGATGCCGTTAAATTTCAGCTTTTGGAAAGTGAGGGAAATATGTTATGTGTTTGGCTTTACACAGTGAACAGATGCAATTTTCATTTATCGGCTGACATTTTGCTCAATGTTTTGGTATTTTGTACAATACTACAGTCAAGATTTCTGTTTTTCAGCCCCGTCATAAGAGCAGAGAAATTAAAATGATTGAGTGCCGGATGGGTCGTATGGCAGACACCAATAGCGCCTGAGAGACCCCCATTGTCCATTGGGTTCAGTTATGGTTTCCGTCATTTGGATAGAAAGAATAGTTCTGCATGCTCTGATATTCTTTCCGTCAAATATGACAGAGCTGCCGGAGACGGCTCCATCAGATGATGGTGTCTGATGTAGAAGCCCATTTTCAGATACCTTAAGCCCCATGCACACGACCGTAAAAATCGGCCGCAATTATGGACCCATTTACTTCTATTGTCCACGGACACCTCCCCGTCTATTTATGAGAAGGCGTTGGGCCCGTAGAAGTGTACCGCAACAGATAGGACATGTCCTATCTTTTGAGTTTTACCGGCCGTGCTCCCATACTTTGTATGAGAGCATGGGCCGAGAATGCGGGCGGCTGTCGGCGGCCGTCCGTGCCCACAATCGCGGCCATCACATGACCATGGACAGAATTTATCCTTTGGAAGTGAATGTTCCTACTGAATACCAACAAACACAGATGTTGGAAAACCATGAGGAATTAATACAAAAAGAATATTGGAAAATTTTATAACTTTTAATTATACAAAAAAATGAACATTAATTCCCTGAAAGGGTGACAACCCCTTTAACCCCTTAAGGATCAAGCATTCTTTTTCGTTTTTTCTTCCCCGCCTTGCAAGAGTCATAACTTTTTTATTCTTAAGTCGAGATAGCCATATGAGGGCTTGTTTTTTTGCGGGACGAGTTGTATTTTTTAATTGCACTTTTTTTGGGTGTATATTGTATATTTCTCATGTTTTTTTTTTTTTTTTGTGAACGAATTAAAAAAGAAACAGCTATTCCAGCATAGTTTTTCATGTTTTAAATTTACGCCGTTTACTATGCGGTGTAAATAACATGTTAACTTTATTCTATGGGTCAGTACGATTACAGGGATACCAAATATGTATAGTTTTTTTTATGTTTTACTACTTTTGCACAATTAAAACACTTTTAAACAAAAATTGTTTGTTTTTGCATCGCCGCTTTTTAAGAGCTGTACCTTTTTATTTTGTCAGTCGATGTCGCCATACGAGGACTTGTTTTTTTGCGAGACGAGATGTGGTTTTCATTGGTGTCCTTTTGGGGTACATGGGACTTATTGATTAACTTTTATAAAAAATTTTTGGTGGCAGGAATGAAAAAAAAAATGTCGTAGTCGTTTTTGTGTGTTTTTTTCTACCACATTCATCCGACAGTTTAATTAATGAGTTAACTTTATTACTTGGGTTGTTACGATCGCGGCGATACCATTTCCGTGTGTGTTTTGTGTTTTTTTGCACTTCTAGTAAATAAAACCACTTTTTATGGAAAAAAAGTGGTTTTATTTTAATTTTTACTGTAATCTGTTTTTTTTTTTTATAAACTTTATTTAACTGTTTTAATTGTTTTTTTATTAGTCTCAATAGGGGACTTTGCCATGCGATCTTCTGATCGCTTATATTATGCTTTGGTATACATAGTGTAACACTGACAGGCAATCTATTAGGTCATGTCTCTGGCATACAGCCAGGGCAGGACTGGGGGCCTTTGTTAGGCCCCCGGCTGTCATGGCAACCCGTCGGTGGTCGGCGATTGCATTCGATTGCTCCCTCCCTCTGTCAAACAACTTAAATGTTGCGGTCACTATTGACCGCGGCATTTAAGGTGTTAAATAGCTAGGATTGGGGGTTTCTCCAATCCTAGCTATTGCAGCGGGACCCTGGCTGTCAGTCACAGCCGGGCTCCCGTGACGATCGTGCAGGCTTAGCTTCTGTGCCCGCACGATCCCCTTCACGTACATGCATGTACGTGATTCTGCGCCAAGGGGTTAAAAGGCTTATAAAAATAAATTGGTGGGTAACCATGTCGACTATTGCAGTCCCATATCTGAGGTGTGATGGACTGTTCCATCATGTTACTCTGTGATTCTACCACTGTTGTCCCCAGACTAATGTAATAGTAATAGCCACTAAAAGCTTCCAAGTTGTTAGTGCCTCGCTTCTGTTACTTGCGCCAATGTAGTGTACTATTCCTGTGTTCAAAGTCTAGATCTGTAATAGACTAGGCATAATAATTGACAATATATTTTTGTATTGACCCCAGATTTTTTCCCTGTACAAAAAGAGTGCTGTCAGCGTTAAGGGGGTTTTACACTGGGAAATTATTGGGCAAACCCTCGTTCATGGAACGCTTGTTGCTGAGCAAACGCTTGTTCATCTGCTGACCGTATGATTTTATGATTTTAAAAAATTTAAATATTATGGTTGTCAGCAGCACATCTCCCTGTGTAAACGAGGACGCGCTGCCGACATGATAATAATGTATGGGGACGAGTGACAAGAGCTCGTCCCCATACATAGCACCTTAAGACAGGAGCAAACGAGTGCCGATCAACGAGCTGTCCCTTTGATTGGCGCTGGTTGCACCAGAAAAAAGTGGCCGGTGTAAGAGGACCTTTAGTCTGGGGTACCAGAGATGAGGCTTCGAATTTGCTTTGACTAATCTGTTATTTTTTGCTCTTATTATCTATGCAAAGTCCACTGTTTCTATATCTGGAATCCAAGACTCTTCCAATGGAAATGTGATAGAAAAAAACTGGAAGTACAGTAATACATTTTTTTTAACTGCTTAACCTTTTTTTTTTAAAAACAAAAAAAACGAAATTAAAATAATGCTCTAGATCACTGAGAGAGTCAACAAGTGGCCGAGGGTTACAGAATATAATCTTTTTATGGTCTCCATACTTTTTTTCCCCCATTTTATTAAGTAATACAAACGTCTACAAAGAAAGAAAGGTGCTGCATATCTCCCATCTCCAGACATTTTTTAGTCCACTCCTTCTGCCCAGGTATGCCCCCGACAAAGACTTGAAAGGCTTCTTAGTGGCGTCAATTAAAGATCCTGGGTCACAATGCAAAATCTGTAATAGAATAACCACCCACCATGCGCCATCTATAATACTGATGTCTTATGTGGTATTGGGGTCTTTGGGCCCCTGCAGGTACCAGAGTCCTGGTGAGACTGCAAACTCTACACCCCTTAAAGCTATGACCATGGTCTTTCTCATATGGTCCCCTGAATGAACCAGCCTTATCCTTTTCTTACACAAAAAATAAACCAACCATAATAGTTTTCTCCGGAAGTCACCACTGAGCATCTTCTAAAAGATATTCTCCACCTACACTAAGATACCTTTAAACTTGAGAGAGAAAAAAAGAAGTTGGATCCAGCGCTGATGGGTATAAAAAGGAAACTTTTTCCAAGTTTTAATGAAAGTAGTAAAAGTAAAAAACAGCAGGGTATTATCCTCCGTACAAGGGGTGATCAGGAAATCATGCCAAAATCATGCCTACGCGTTTCAGACGCTTCCTGCGTCCTTACTCATGGCTGGTTTACCATGGTTTATGGTTGGTTTATGGTTGGTTTATTTGGCATGATTTCCTGATCACCCCTTGTACGGAGGATAATACCCTGCTGTTTTTTACTTTTACTACTTTCATTAAAACTTGGAAAAAGTTTGCTTTTTATACCCATCAGCGCTGGATCCAACTTCTGTTTTTCTCTCTCTATCTATACCGTGTGCCGACACGAGGATCCGAGCGCTGCAAACAGCACAGGTCTGCACCAAGGTGAGCTGGAGGATTCCTCCTATTTTTTCTTCATTATCTTTAAAGTTCTTAAGCCAATGTTTTTTGTGTCCCACACATAAGACATTTTAAGAAATTGCCCATTGACCCAAAATGTTCTATCAAAATCATTAGAATTATTTGGCCGGGATCTACAGTACAAACAGGTAAGTTTATTACAAAACTATAGACCACATTTTTCTGCTTGACCCGGGACAATAATTGACAAGGTTTCCATTGCAATGTTTTTGAATTTTTATTTCACGAGTCTGTAAATTGTGTCTTCGCCACCATAAAAAAAAAAGCAATAATTGTAACAAATGGATAAGACCTTTTGTCTAACTTTAGATGAATGCTTAGAGACCAGATTTAATTAGTTACATATACATGCATAATGTGTGTTTTCAATCTTTCAAGGCGTGCAGAAATTATGGATTGTTTGCTTATTATAATAATTGGGCCCAAGAAAGTATTTAATATATTTTGCCAGGAACAGCCATCTGCCTTACCATGGCAGTGAGATATTTTACAAGGAATGTAAATCCTCTGCATAAACAATTCAATTCCCCCCGTGCTCCAGCAGTATGTCTTGGTAAGTACTGATAATCTTAAACATCTAAATAAAACATCTCGCAGGCCAGAAACGGAAGGGAACTTCATGAAAAGTGGAGTAACTGGTTAATGGCTTATGTAAAGAAGCACTGGGGAACCTCTCACTGATAAGGTGTGAGATGCGTTTCTTAAAACAAATAGAGGTCGGTTATAATAACTCCCCTTTGTATCATACCCTGAAGCATTCCATCTGGCCACGGAATAGCAAAACAAATAAACACCTGACAAATTGTTTGTTTCTATAGAAAAGTAGAAAAAAAAAATTCAGTTTCCATAGTTTTGAATCCGAAAAACAAAAATGTTCGGTTTTTAAAGGAGCTCTCCACCTCTGTTTTACTAGGCAAAAATCTGCGGCCATATGGGTTGGCGCCCAAAACTGGACAAATCACTGATAAGTTGTTAAACTTGACTTTTCAAAGAGCAATTCTACCCTACGGATACAGTATGGAAGCAAAAGAATGTCCATAATAATACTGCATTATAGGGGATTTCTGGTTTAGGAAAACTATGGTAGAATAACTTAATATCTGAGTTAGTAGAGTAGGTCTCCTGTTCAGGACTCTCATCTATTAGCAGGAGCAGGGAGCAGCTACAAAGAGCGTCTCTCTCTGGAGGATCAAGCATGTACTAACATTACATGTCAGCCTATTGAATTCAATAGTAACTATGTAATACTTCATTTCACCTGTGGTGGTGCTGCAGGAAAGTTAAACTTTTGGTAATGGATTTCCCAACAGATTATAGCTGATCACTGCGGGGGACTACACTTCCTAGAATGCAAATAACCAGAGTAAGAAGTACAGAAGTTGAATGCTGGAAGATTTCAGTACTAAAGCCTGCAGACTTTTACAGGCAGCTCTGGAGTATAATACCGGCTGTACCTCGGGATTAGTACAAGATAAGTAATGTAATGTATGTGCACACTGACTCCACCATCAGAATAGTGAGTGCAGCTCTAGAGTATAATACAGGATGTAACTCAGGATCAGTACAGGATAAGTAATGTATGTACACAGTGACTCCACCAGCAGAATAGTGAGTGCAGCTCTGGAGTATAATACAGGATGTAACTCAGGATCAGTACAGTATAAGTAATGTAATGTATGTACACATTGACTCCACCAGCAGAATAGTGAGTGCAGCTCTAGAGTATAATGCAGGATGTAACTCAGGATCAGTAGAGGATAAGTAATGTAATGTATGTACACAGTGACTCCACTAGCAGAACAGTGAGTGCAGCTCTGGAGTATAATACAGGATATAACTCAGGATCAGTACAGGATAAGTAATGTATGTACACAGTGACTCCACCAGCAGAATAGTGAGTGCAGCTCTAGAGTATAATGCAGAATGTAACTCAGGATCAGTACAGGATAAGTAATGTAATGTATGTACACAGTGACTCCACCAGTAGAATAGTGAGTGCAGCTCTGGAGCATAATACAGGATGTGACTCAGGATCAGTAGAGTATAAGTAATGTAATGTATGTGCCCAGTGACTCCACAAGCAGAATAGTGATTGTAGCTCTGGAGTATAATATAAGATGTAACTCAGAATCAGTACAGGATAAGTAATGTAATGTATGTACACAGTGACTCCACCAGCAGAATAGTGAGTACAGCTCTGGAGTATAATACAGGATGAGACTCAGGATCAGTAGAGTATAAGTAATGTAATGTATCTACACAGTGACTCCACCAGCAGAATAGTGATTGCAGCTCTGGGGTTTAATACAGGATATAACTCAGGATCAGTACAGGATAAGTAATGTAATGTATGTACACAGTGACTCCACTAGCAGAATAGTGAGTACAGCTCTGGAGTATAATACAGGATGTGACTCAGGATCAGTAGAGTATAAGTAATGTAATGTATGTACCCAGTGACTCCACCAGCAGAATATTGAGAGCAGCTCTGGAGTATAATACAGGACGTAACTCAGGATCAGTACAGGATAAGTAAAGTGATGTTTGGACACCAGTAATGCTGCCTCCTCTCCATTTCACCCTTCTACATTGCACATCTAATATTAACTAGTATTAGCTGGTAAACAGCTGTTTGAGTAGAAACCGATGTACATGAACTATTAACTGAGAAGATTGTATTTTTTGCCATTTTCAAAATTGAGGGGATTGAGGGGTTTAGCGAAAACCAAATATTTTTAATTTTGCAGGCGGTAAATCACAAATAACATTAGCCAATCAGAAATCTTCTTTCAGGAGATAGGAAACATGATGCAGAAACGCTATGAAAGTCCTAGAAGGGCTGTAGTGAAGCTTCTCTTATTATACGGTTAACAGAAATAAATGGATCACACTAACAGACGAGCAAACCGTTTCACCATTTTTAAAATTTCCAATGACGTCTGTGTGGTTGAGAAGTTTATAAAAAGGTAAGCTAATTTCACTGACTGTGAATAACATCAGCCAATAAGAAATCTTCTTCCCGGACATATAATGTATAATAAAGAAGCCATATATAATTCACTGCAGTGCGGCTATGGCGTAATTTCCAGTGAGACGGATGTACTGTACAGACAGACCTAGATAGTCGTGTGTTATTAGTCACTAGTGTAAGGCATGAGTGATCAAGGAGCTTCTGCGAAGCGGCATATGAAGCGGCACGCGCAGCCCCATTTTTGTTTTTTACCCCCCCCCCAACTTAATGCATTTAAACTACAAATAGTGCATATCACCCTCATGTATCACACCTCAAAGACAATACTAAACTAATACAGGTCCCAGAATACGTCCTCTAAATACAGACCTCTAAAGTAATACAAAAACCCCAGTCCACCTAAAGTAATACAGACCTCAGAATGACCCCTTAAAGTAACACGGAACAAAGACTAAATCCCTAAAGTAATACTTACCCTAGACCCCTAAATACAGGCCCCAGACCACACGCCTAAATACAGACCTCTAAAGTAATACAGACCACCTAAAGTAATACAAACCCCAGAATGACCCCTTAAACTAACACAGAACAAAGACTAAATTCCCAAAGTTATACTTACCCTAGACCCCTAAATACAGACCCCCAGACTAGACTGCCTAAATTAATACAGACTCCCAGACCACCTAACCTAATACTAACCCCAGAATGACCCCTTAAAGAGGCTCTGTCACCAGATGTTGCAACCCCTATCTGCTATTGCAGCAGATAGGCGCTGCAATGTAGATTACAGTAACGTTTTTATTTTTAAAAAACTAGCATTTTTGGCCAAGTTATGACCATTTTTGTATTTATGCAAATGAGGCTTGCAAAAGTCCAACTGGGCGTGTTTAAAGTAAAAGTCCAAGTGGGCGTGTATTATGTGCGTACATCGGGGCGTTTTTACTACTTTTACTAGCTGGGCGTTCTGACGAGAAGTATCATCCACTTCTCTTCAGAACGCCCAGCTTCTGGCAGTGCAGACACAGCCGTGTTCTCGAGAGATCACGCTGTGTCATCACTCACAGGTCCTGCATCGTGTCGGACGAGCGAGGACACATCGGCACCAGAGGCTACAGTTGATTCTGCAGCAGCATCGGCGTTTGCAGGTAAGTCGATGTAGCTACTTACCTGCAAACGCTGATGCTGCTACAGAATCAACTGTAGCCTCTGGTGCCGATGTGGCCGACACGATGCAGGACCTGGGGCAGGAAGTGAGTGACGTCACAGCTTGATCTCTCGAGAAGTGGATGATACTTCTAGTCAGAACGCCCAGCTAGTAAAAGTAGTAAAAACGCCCCGATGTACGCACATAATACACGCCCACTTGGACTTTTACTTTAAACACGCCCACTTGGACTTTTGCAAGCCTCATTTGCATAAATACAAAAATGGTCATAACTTGGCCAAAAATGCTCGTTTTTTAAAAATAAAAACGTTACTGTAATCTACATTGCAGCGCCTATCTGCTGCAATAGCAGATAGGGGTTGCAAAATCTGGTGACAGAGCCTCTTTAAAGTAACACAGAACAAAAACTATATCCCCTAAGTAATACTTACACTAAACCCCTAAATACAGACCTACACACCACACCCCCTAAATATACACCCCTAAAGTAATACAGAGCCTAAGACCACCTAAAATAATACCGACCCAAGAATGACCCCTTATAGGAACACAGAACAAAGACTAAATTCCCAAAGTAATACTGTAAAGGATCTGCCAGACACAGCTTCTGTGTCAACGCCCATAGGTAATCAGTCTGCACCTGCTTCTATGTCTGTGAGACTGACTCCATCTTCCACCACTCAGGATGGCAGGCTTAGGAGTGGGAGAGCCTATCACAGCCTGGCCAGACGGAGCTAGCTCCCGCCCTCTGTCTATTTATACCTGCCTTTCCTGTTCCTCCTTTGCTTGTGATTCTTCTATGCTGGTTTCCTGGCCCTGCTGCAGCTTCTTGAACTACTTACCCTCTGCTTGTTATTGACCTCGGCTTACTGACCACTCTTCTGCTCTGCGTTTTGTACCTCGCTCTTCTCCTGGTTTGACTCGGCTCGTTCACCTCGCTTGTTGCTCACGGTGTTCCCGTGGGCAACTTCCCCATTTCCCCGACTTCTTTGTACCCTTGTCTGTTTGTCTGTCGTGCACCTATTGAGTGTAGGGACCATCGCCCAGTTGTACCCCGTCGCCTAGGGCGGGTCGTTGAAAGTAGGCAGGGACTGAGTGGCGGGTAGATTAGGGCTCACCTGTCTCCCTACCCCATCATTACATAATCACAAGCCCATATACCTAGTCTACCCTGGTCCCTGACACTCTCACCTCTTGAACCCCACCTCAAGTTGCCTGACCGGTTCTCAGGGGACCGGAAGACTTTTTTCTCCTTTCAGGAGAGTTGTAGGCTCTATTTTCGCTTAAAGCCCCACTCCTCTGGTTCTGAGAGCCAGCGGGTGGGTATAATTATGTCCCGGCTCCAGGACGGGCCCCAAGAATGGGCCTTCTCCTTGGCTCCTGACGCCCCTGAACTTTCCTCCGTTGATCTTTTCTTTTCTGCTCTCGGGCTCATTTATGACGAGACTGACAAGACTGCCTTTGCCGAGAGTCAGCTGGTGACCTTACGTCAGGGTGAGAGACCTGTTGAGGAGTATTGTTCTGACTTTAGGAAGTGGTGTGTAACTTCTCGGTGGAATGACCCTGCCTTAAGGTGCCAGTTTAGATTGGGTCTGTCGAACGCCCTGAAAGACCTGCTAGTTAGCTATCCCTCTTCTGACTCCCTAGATCAGGTTATGGCTTTAGCGGTACGACTTGACCGACGTCTCAGGGAACGGCGACTTGAACGTTTTTGTGTTTTCTCCTCTGACTCCCCCATGATGCCTCCCGAGGTTCCGTTGCTTCGTTCTTCCACAGAAGACTCGGAGGTACCTATGCAACTCGGGGCCTCCGTGTCCCCCCAACAACGTAGAGAGTTCTGCAGGAAGAATGGTCTCTGCTTCTACTGTGGGGATGACAAGCATCAAGTGAACAAATGTCCTAGGCGTAAGAATAACCAGTCGGAGGAACTTCCGCGCTTAAGTGACCATCGGGGAGGTCACTTGGGCGCACAGGTATTTCCCGTAAATATGAAACGTAATAAAATCTTGCTTCCCTTTCAGGTCTCTTTTGGTGGTAGGTCTGCTACCGGCAGTGCCTTCGTGGATTCAGGGTCTTCTGCTAATATTATGTCTGTGGAATTTGCTATGTCTCTAGCTATGCCATTGATTGATTTGCCTAAACCTGTCCCGGTAGTGGGTATCGACTCCACTCCTCTTGCTAATGGTTATTTTACACAGCATACTCCTGTTTTTGAACTCCTTGTTGGCTCCATGCATTTGGAGCAGTGCTCTGTACTGGTGAGGCAGGGATTATCGTCCGATTTGGTTTTAGGCCTTCCCTGGTTGCAGTTGCATAATCCCACGTTTGACTGGAATCCTGGGGATCTTACCAAATGGGGTAATGAATGCATGACGTCATGTTTTTCTGTTAATTCTATTTCTCCCCCTGAGGAGGTGAACACGCTACCTGAGTTTGTTCAGGACTTCGCTGATGTTTTCTCTAAAGATGCCTCCGAAGTGTTACCTCCTCATAGAGAATACGATTGCGCAATTGATTTGGTACCAGGAGCTAAGCTCCCTAAGGGTAGGGCTGGGTCTAAAAATATTAAGGCTGATGCACTGTCGCGTAGCTTCATGGCCAGCCGTCCTTTGGAGGAAGATCCTGCTTGTGTTTTGCCTCCAGGTATAATCATTTCCTCTATTGATTCTGATTTAGTCTCTGAAATTGCGGCTGATCAAGGTTCAGCTCCCGGGAACCTTCCTGAGAACAAGCTGTTTGTTCCCCTGCAATTCCGGCTAAGGGTACTTAGGGAAAATCATGACTCCGCACTATCTGGTCATCCAGGCATCCTGGGTACCAAGCACCTCATTGCCAGAAACTATTGGTGGCCTGGGTTGCCTAAAGACGTTAAGGCCTACGTCGCCGCTTGTGAAGTTTGTGCTAGGTCCAAGACTCCCAGGTCCCGACCAGCGGGCTTACTATGTTCTTTGCCCATTCCCGAGAGAACTTGGACCCATATCTCCATGGATTTTATCACCGATTTGCCTCCATCTCAAGGCAAGTCGGTGGTGTGGGTTGTGGTAGACCGCTTCTGTAAGATGTGCCACTTTGTGCCCCTCAAGAAACTACCCAATGCTAATACGTTAGCTACCTTGTTTGTCAAACACATCCTGCGTCTCCATGGGGTCCCTGTCAATATTGTTTCTGATAGAGGGGTACAATTTGTTTCATTGTTTTGGAGAGCCTTCTGTAAAAAGTTGGAAATTGATCTGTCCTTCTCCTCTGCCTTCCATCCTGAAACTAATGGCCAAACTGAGAGGACTAATCAGTCTCTAGAACAATATTTAAAGTGTTTTATCTCTGACTGTCAATATGATTGGGTCTCATTGCTTCCCCTCGCCGAATTTTCCCTTAATAACCGGGTCAGTAACTCGTCAGGGGTCTCCCCCTTTTTCTGTAATTTTGGGTTTAATCCACGGTTCTCCTCCGTTTCACCTGGTAGTTCCAACAATCCCGAGGTAGAGGTCGTTCATCGGGAACTGTGCACAGTCTGGGCCCAGGTTCAGAAGAACCTAGAGGCGTCCCAGAGCATACAAAAGACTCAGGCAGATAGAAGACGTTCTGCTAACCCCTTGCTTGTGTTCGGGGATCTGGTGTGGCTATCGTCAAAAAATTTGTGCCTTAAAGTTCCGTCCAAGAAGTTTGCTCCCCGGTTTATAGGGCCGTACAATGTCATTGAAGTCCTTAATCCTGTCTCCTTCCGACTGGAGTTGCCCCCCTCTTTTCGAGTACATGACGTGTTTCATGCCTCCCTCCTTAAACGCTGCTCCCCGTCCTTGGCTCCCTCGAGGAAACCTCCGGTCCCTGTTCTCACCCCTGAGGGGGTAGAATTCAAGGTGGCCAAGATTGTGGACAGCTGGATGGTCCAAGGCTCCCTCCAGTACCTGGTCCATTGGAGAGGATACAGGCCTGAGGAGAGGACTTGGGTACCCGACCGGGATGTTCACGCTGGGGTATTGGTCAGGAGGTTCCACCTTCGTTTCCCCAATAAACCAGGTCCACCTAGAAAGGGTCCGGTGGCCCCTCATAAAAGGGGGGGGTATTGTTAAGGATCTGCCAGACACAGCTTCTGTGTCAACGCCCATAGGTAATCAGTCTGCACCTGCTTCTATGTCTGTGAGACTGACTCCATCTTCCACCACTCAGGATGGCAGGCTTAGGAGTGGGAGAGCCTATCACAGCCTGGCCAAATGGAGCTAGCTCCCGTCCTCTGTCTATTTATACCTGCCTTTCCTGTTCCTCCTTTGCTTGTGATTCTTCTCTGCTGGTTTCCTGGCCCTGCTGCAGCTTCTTGAACTACTTACCCTCTGCTTGTTATTGACCTTGGCTTACTGACCACTCTTCTGCTCTGCGTTTTGTACCTCGCTCTTCTCCTGGTTTGACTCGGCTCGTTCACCTCGCTTGTTGCTCACGGTGTTCCCGTGGGCAACTTCCCCATTTCCCCGGCTTCTTGATACCCTTGTCTGTTTGTCTGTCGTGCACCTATTGAGTGTAGGGACCGTCGCCCAGTTGTACCCCGTTGCCTAGGGCGGGTCGTTGAAAGTAGGCAGGCACTGAGTGGCGGGTAGATTAGGGCTCACCTGTCTGTCTCCCTACCCCATCATTACAAATACGGACTAGACCCACTAAATACAAACCCCAGACCAGACTGCCTAAAGAAATACAGACCCTAGACTAGACTCTATAGGTACTCACCTCTCCTTGTTCCTGAAGTTTGTAAACCTCTTCACTCCCGGGCGCCACCGCAGAAAACTGGAACAGTTCCAAGAGCAAGGACTAACGGGTCACCTGGGTGATTTGCCTGGTCTGCTGGAAATCTAGAGGGGTCTCTCATTCTCCCGGGAGAGTTGGCAAGTTTGTGTAATTGTTACAGTCCGAAGCCGTCTCCTTGTGCTGATGAATATGGAACGACTGGGGAATAGAGGAATTGTACAGACCTCTGATTCCTCGGAACGAAAGCTTTTGTTAAATTTAGGTTAAGTCCAAGCGTTTGCGTGACTGTGTGCCAATTGGTTCCCTGATAGAACAACAAGACAAGGAGAGAGAAAGAGAGAATGATTCCAAAATTAAGGCCTCTTCCTGCCCCAAATATCGCAATCACCAGAATTTTTTCTTACTGTAGAGACCCCCAAATAATTGTCATATTAACATTTCAAAAGCAGGAAACTTCCTTACCGTCCTCCCGATTCTACTACTTTACCAACAGGACAAATTAAGCACAAAGAAATATGATTATTTTCACTTCGTCATTTTGAATTTTGGCACTAATAAATATCCAGATTAGTTGAGATGGCAACAAACCAAATTTTGCACATCTGTGATTAGAAATGAGGCACATTATTTTTCACCACATCCAAGATTAAACCGGCCCACCAGGGTAACGGATGGTCCTTTGGCTTGGACACAATAATGGGGCCCTAGTACAACAGAGTCCTAAAGGTTCAGCAGAAGACAACACATGTGCAGGTGACTTTAAAGACAATCACTTGCCACTAGGGTCTATTTCTTATGGGTTGATTCACAAATAGCTCATTAGGTCTAATTGATAATATGTCCTGTATGTGCAATTGTATTAACAGTTGACCCTTTTGGTATAGATGGATGGTGGGTCCTCAGAATAATTTACTCTGGTGGACGAAGAACTCCGGTCTACATCCACCAACATGAAAAAGAAAAGGAAAAAAGTAGCAGTGCACCATTTTCTCCTCCACTCCACTCTTTATAAAATCCATATCTATAGCCTACCTCCCGTAGGACTCTATGGGCACAGAGGTCCAGCCAGCAGCTTAAGTCATTTGTCTAATGACATATTAGACAATCTGTCATGTAGGGTACGTGCACCCACTGGGCTGTACCGCCTTGACGGTATGGCAGCTGGCCAAAAGAACACAGGACAAAGTCTATAGTTCAATAGGTGTACCTGTGGTAACTTTCAGATACTAGCTGGACAGGCTCAGACGGGACTTTGGCAGCAGGCAGGCACCAGGCTTGGTGTAGAGGAGCAGGCGTAGACTCAGCGCAGCATGACTCCAATACTATACGGCACTTGGACCAGAATAACACGGGATACAGGTTACAGAAAGCAGGAACGGGAACACTGGGAACTGGAAGACACTTAAGGGACCATTTTCATAGACGAACATAGGTAACAACAACTAAGCTCAGGCAAGGCAGAAAGGGACAGTGCCCTTCTTATAGTCCAGGATCATGCGCTAATTAACAACTGATTCAGGTGCGCGTGCTGGCTCTTTAAGACCGGGCACGAGCGTGTGCGCGCACCCTATGGGATACAGCAGAGCAAAGCGGAAGTGAGCACTGGCATCTCCTGAGGAGGAGATGCGGGCCAGCGCTCACAGGACCATGGCTGCGGCTGTCAGGGGAAGAGTAAACCTGATGGTCCACAGCCATGGATTTTACACAATCGCTCATAATACAATTCCTCCACCATTCAGCCACAAACCAGAGGCATATTTATTGACAATCTTTCCCATCTCAGGGTTGACGATGACATTTAGACTTGTTAGTCTTTGCTCCGGCTGAATGACTGTGAATGAAGTTCTTGTACTTGGTATTCTTCCTGTTAGAAGGAAATATAAAATGTGTTTGTAAATATATGTAGACCTTTTCTCACTCAAAGGTGAAAATGTATCCTACGGTTGAGGCTTAAAATATAATATATAAATATTCAACTGTATAATTTTTAGAGATGGCAAAAAAAAAAAAAAAAGAGATAACATAATTCGAATTTGGATGTGTAATGTCCGTGGCTGCGGGCTGTCAGCTCCAACCTCACCCTGACAGCCGCAGCCACGAGTCGGCAAGCGCTGGCCCCAGCCTCCTCCTCAGGAGACGCCAGCGCTTTCGTCCACTCACCCCTGCCGGATCCCGTAGGGTGCGCGCGCACGCTCGTGCCCGCTCTTAAAGGGACAGCGTGCGCACCGGACCTCATGGACGAACTTTGACCTGTGAGTACCCTGGACTATAAGAGGGGTCCAGCCCCCTAGTTCTATGCCTGAGGGTTGTTGTGTTTCCTTAGTCTGTCTATTCAAATGGTCCCCTAGTATTCTCTGCTCCCAGTGTTTCCTGTTCCTGTTCCTGTAACCTGTATTCTGATCTAGAGCTGTGTTGCTATAATCATACTTTGCTGGATACCACGCTTGTCTGCTTCTCCACGCCTGACGTCCACCTGCTGCCTAGTTCCTGCCAAGCTACTGTCCGTGCTGCCACAGGTACCCTATATCCTATAGAGTCGGACCTGCGCCCTGTTGGCCAGCTGCCTTAACGCCAAGGCGGTACGGCCCAGTGGGTCCACAGACCCTTCGTGACAGGACGCTCAGGCCATGGACCCCGCTGGATGGTTCAAGACTATGACGACGACACAGGAGATGCGAACGGATATGCTGAACTTCCGGTCCCGACAGGACCAACTCCTCCAGGCGTTGAACATTCTTGCACGTCGGCAGGAGGCACAAGCTGCTGTTCCTCCTACTACACCTCCTGACAATGTGGATCCTCAGTATACACCTCTTGGCAGTATTGACACACGTGTTTCTTTGCCACTTCCTAACCGCTATGATGGAGAAGCAAGTACCTGTCTTGGTTTCCTTAATCAATGCCAGATCCACTTCAGCTTGTATGCTAGGACATTTTCGTGTGATGGTGCCAGGGTCGCCTTCCCCATTTCTCTTCTTACCGGAAAGGCCCTTGCATGGGCGAACCCTGTCTGGGAGAGACAAGGACCAGAGACCCGTGACTTCCCTGCCTTCCTTCGGACTTTCGCATGGTGTTTGAGGAGCCTGGACGGGTCTCATCTGCAGCGGCTTCTTTGATTGACCTGCGCCAAGGAGACACCTCCGTGAGTGAGTACGCCATCCACTTCCGCACCCTGGCGGGAGAGCTCGCATGGAACAATGAGGCTCTGGTGGCTGCATTCTGGCACGGACTATGTTCCAGAATTAAAGACGAACTTGTCGTCCGGGATCTGCCGTCTACTCTGGATGACCTCATCCTTCTGTCTGCCCGGATTGATATACGGATCCGTGAACGCTTCCAAGAGGTTCAACGGGAGGGAGCCCTTCCTACTCTGGTCCTTACATTGCAACAGCCCATGTTGTCCTCAGACGCCGACCCTCCCAAGAAGTCGGTAATAACGGATCACTATAAGTTATCTACACAAGCGAGACAACGCAGACGCACATCTGGACTCTGTCTTTATTGCGGCCTCGATGGTCATCTGGTGCGTCTGTGCCCCCAAAAATCCCAAAACCTATGGTTGCTTGGAGTGACGACTTTGGGTAAAGATGGACTTCCGTCTAAATTGTCCATACCCGTGACTATAGTGTCCGGCGAGAGAATGCATCAGGTCTCTGCGTATCTGGACTCTGGTTCCACTGCTAATTTTATCCGCAGAGATCTGGTGGACCTTCTGCAATTGCCCACCACCCTCCTGGAGAGCCCGTTGACAGTTGCTTCAGTAAATGGACTACCTCTGCCAGACCCGGTTTTAGCGGTGACCAAGCCGCTGAGGCTCCAAGTGGGAGCTCTTCACTCCGAACTTCTGTCTTTCTATGTCCTGCCCAAAGCTGTTAACCCTGTGTTGCTGGGCCTGCCTTGGCTCCGACTGCATGCCCCAGTTCTGGACTGGAATTTTGGAGAGGTTCTTCAGTGGGGCTCTGAGTGTCAAGGTCGTTGCCTGGTGAGGATTCGTTCGGTTCAGCCTTCGCTGCCTCGGTCGTTGGCAGGATTGCGGGGTCATTATGCTGCCTTTTCGGACGTCTTCAGCAAGAAGGAGGCGGAGACTTTGCCTCCACATCGGGCATATGACTGCCCTATTGAACTGATACCTGGTGCATCCCTTCCACTTGGTAGGGTATATCCTCTCTCCTTGCCAGAGACTCTGTCCATGTCCTCTTATGTGAAAGAGAACCTAGAAAGGGGCTTCATATGAAAGTCTTCCTCCCCAGCAGGAGCCGGGTTCTTCGTCGTCAAAAAGGCTCTCTTCGTCCTTGCATCGACTACCGTGGTCTTAACCAGATCACGGTGAAGAATAAATATCCATTGCCACTGATCCCCGAACTGTTTGATTGAATACGTGGTGCAAATTTTTTTTCTAAGCTAGACCTGCGTGGGGCTTACAACCTAATCCGGATTCGTCAGGGCGGTGAATGGAAGACTGCATTTAACACCCGTGATGGACACTATGAGTATCTAGTAATGCCCTTCGGCCTGTGTAATGCCCCCGCGGTCTTCCAGGAGTTTGGGAATGACATTTTCCGTGACCTCCTCTATGTTTGTGTTGTAGTCTACCTTGATGACATCTTGATTTTCTCCCCAGATCCTATGATGCACCAGAGACATGTCCGTCAGGTTCTGCTACGGTTAAGGGAGAATCGTCTGTACGTCAAGTTGGAGAAGTGCGTATTTGACAAGGGTGCTCTACCCTTCCTGGGCTGCATCGTCTCGAATCGAGGCCACGAGATGGACCTTGAGAAGGTAAAGTCTGTCTTGGAGTGGCCACATCCTCAAGACTTGAGGGCCATACAGCCCTTTTTGGGATTTGCTAACTTTTACAGGCAGTTTATTCCGAACTTCTCCTCACTGACTTCTCCGATCTCTAACATTACTAAGAAGGGTATGAACGCCAAGGTGTGGACTCCCGAGGCATAGTCCGCATTCAACAGCCAGAAGAGTGCCTTCACATCCGCCTCTATCCTCCATCAACCAGACGTTTCCCTACAGTTCTCTTTGGAGGTGGACCTATCCTCTGTCGGTGCTGGTGCACTCCTGTTTCAGAGAGGTCCCAAGGGCAAGTCAAGGGTATGTGGATACTTCTCTAAGCTCTTCTCTTCCGCAGAACGCAACTACTCGATTGGGGATCGGAAGTTACTGGCCATCAAATTGGCTCTGGAAGAGTGGAGAAATCTACTAGAGGGCGCAGCTCACCAGATCTTGATTTTTACAGACCACAAGAATCTGACCTACCTGCAGATGGCCCAACGGCTGAACCCTCGTCAGGCCAGGTGGTCACTGTTCTTTGCAAGGTTTCTGTTTGAGCTTCATTATCGCCCGGCCGACAAGAATGTGAGGGCCGATGCCTTGTCCAGGTCTTTCGAGACAGAAGACACCATTGAGAGTCCACAGAAAATTATCGATCTATCCTGCATTGTCTCGGTCAATCCCCTGCAGATTGGGGACATTCCCCCTGGGAGGACGTTTGTGCGCCTGGCTGATCATGGAAGAATCCTCCGCTGGGGTCACTCCTCTAGACTGGCAGGTCACGCGGGGTTACGTAAGACCCGGGATTTGATTGCTCGTCATTTCTGGTGGCCCACTCTGCCCAAGGATATTGTGGACTTCGTTTCTTCCTGTGCTGTATGTGCAGCCAACAAGGCCACCCACTCAAGACCTGATGGCCTGCTCCAGCCATTGCCTGTGCCCAATGCTCCCTGGCAGCATATAGTTATGGACTTTATCACGGACCTGCCTCTCTCTGCTGGATGCAGTGCTATCTGGGAGGTGGTGGACCGATTTTTGAAGATGACCCACTTCGTTCCTCTGACCGGTCTTCCTTCTTCTCCTCAGTTGGCCAAATTATTTATTCAACACATCTTCCGCCTGCACGGCTTGCCACAGCATATTGTGTCTGATCGGGGGGTTCAGTTTACCTCGAGGTTCTGGAGAGCCCTCTGCGGACTTCTTGGCGTGAAGTTGGACTTTTCTTCTGCCTACCATCCTCAGTCTAATGGTCAGGTCGAGAGGATCAACCAGATTTTGGAGAACTACCTACACCACTTCATCTACAAACATCATGATGACTGGGTGCAGCTGCTGCCATGGGCGGAGTTCTCCTACTACAATCACACCAGTTAGTCTACTAGGAATACACCTTTCTGCATTGCCTACGACCAGCACCCACAAATTCCTCTTCCGGTGCCTGAAATTTCCGAGGTACCTGCAGCTGACTCCACGTTTAGAGACTTTTTGCAGATCTGGCAGCAGACTCGATCCTCTACCCTAATGGCAGTGGACCGCATGAAACGGAAGGCTGACACAAGGAGAAGAGAGCCTCCTCGGTTTCTTCCTGGCTGGTTTGGCTGTCGTCTAGGAATATCCGACTGAGGGTGCCATCATGTAAATTTGCCCCCAGGTTCCTCGGACCATTTGAGGTCCTGCAACAGATCAACCCTGTCGCCTATAAGCTTCAGCTGCCTCCTACCCTCAGGATTCCCAACTCCTTCCATGTCTCCCTCCTGAAACCGGTGATTCTAAACCGCTATTCCAAGACTCCCAGCCCTGCGGTTGCCTCCAGCAGCCTCTCGGACATCTTTGAGGTCAAGGAGATCTTGGACAGCAAGAGAGTGAGAGGAAAGACTTTTTATTTGGTGGATTGGAGGGGGTTCGGCCCCGAAGAGAGGTCCTGGGAGCCAGAGGAGAACCTCAATGCCCCTACTCTTCTGAAGAAGTTTCTCTCTCGCTCTGGCCTCAAGAAGAGGGGGCGTAAGAAGGGGGATACTGTAATGTCCGTGGCTGCGGGCTGTCAGCTCCAACCTTCCCCTGACAGCCGCAGCCATGAGTCGGCAAGCGCTGGCCCCAGCCTCCTCCTCAGGAGACGCTCGCGTCCACTCACCTCTTCCGGATTCCGTAGGGTGCACGCGCACGCTCGTGCCCGCTCTTAAAGGGGCAGCGCGTGCACCGGACCTCATGGACGAACTTTGACCTGTGAGTACCCTGGACTATAAGAGGTGTCCAGACCCCTAGTTTTATGCCTGAAGGTTGTTGTGTTTCCTTAGTCTGTCTATGCAAATGGTCCCCTAGTGTTTTCTGCTCCCAGTGTTTCCTGTTCTTGTAACCTGTATCCTGATCTAGTGCCGTGTTGCTATAATCGTGCTGTGCTGGATACCACGCCTGTCTGCTTCTCCACGCCTGACGTCCACCTGCTGCCTAGTTCCTGCCAAGCTACTGTCCGTGCTGCCACAGGTACCCTATATCCTATAGACTCAGACCTGCGCCCTGTTGGTCAGCTGCTTTACCACCAAGGCGGTACGGCCCAGTGGGTCCACAGAGCCTTCGTGACAGGAGGCCACATTCTTAATGTAAAACCTCCACAAACTACGGAAGTCATGGAGATATTTGAGCAATTGAGCCGCTTTATAAAATGCATCATGTGACATGATAAATTTGATCTAAATTATTTGACAATTTGCTAGACAAGGGTTAAGCTGGCCATGCACATTAGATAAAGATTGTCCGAACCCACCGATGTTGGGAAAGAAGTATCAGGATGTTGGATTTTAGCATGTCCGGTTCTTTGTGCCCAAATGAGATGTTACGGGAGGGTTTCTGGCATTGGCTTATTCCCCTCTTCTTATTAATATAAACATGCATGCTAAGCCCAGCCGAGCGTTTATGGGGGAGTTGGGTGAAATTGGTGTTTCGGCCGACTTCTATTGCAAACATTAAAACTTGTGGAAATAAAAGATATGAGTTTCTGAGGTGGGATTAGTACCGTGCCTTAAACGCCATCATTCTCAGACTGCACCAGGATAAATCTTGGCAATAGAATCAGTCAGGAATTATTTATTCTTCTTCATCTCTGCTTGTCTATTGGGGGGCGCTATGGCATGCACTTCCATGTGGGTACTGTGGTTCTGACTGTAATGTTGGCACTGTGACTGGCAATGTTATCGGAGATCAGTAAGTTTAATGATTGTGCAGGCACTACGTTTTGAGGGCACTGTGGCTGGAATTCGTTTGTGGGGATAATGTGCCTTTGATTATTATGTGGGAAGTGTGATTGACATTGTTCTGTGGGCACTGGGTTATGAGTGCATTGAGTCTGCACTATTATTGGGATGCTGTGGGTACGATTGTTATGAGGGCACCAAGACTTTCACTTATTGGGGATACAGTTGCGTCGAACGTTGTCTGGGCTCTGTGTTATGTGGGCATTGAGGCTGGCACTGTTATTGGGATGCTGTCGGTATGATTGTTAAAAGGGCACTATGACTGGCAGTTTTTGGGGATACTGTTGCTTCGAATGCTGTCTGGGCACTGTGTTATGTGGACGTTGAGGCTGGTACTGTCATTGGGATACTTTGGCTATGACTGTTCTATGGGCACTAGGTTATGAGGGCACTGTGGCTGCACTTATATATTGGGATGATGGGGGTATAATTGTTAGGAGGGCACTGTGACTGGCACTGTTTAGGAATATTGTGACTTCAAATACTGTCTGGGCACTGTGTTAGTGGGCAATGAGGCTGGTACTGTCATTGGGATACTTTGGCTCTGACTTCTGAGGGAACTGTGGCTGACATTGTTACAGGCACACTTTGTCTGGCATTGATAAAACTACTATTAATATGTAGGCGTAGTTTGGATATTATTATACTGGCATTATGGACATATATATATATATATATATATATATATATATATATATATATATATATATATATATATATGCAGTCAGCAATACTCGAAGTCAAGCTTACAGCATAAAAGTTTAGTCTCACAAAAGGTGCTTATTATTCTTGCTGGCATCCAGCAAAAGGAAGAGCAACTTTAATATAAAAGGAAGCAAACTGTATTTCATGCACCACCTATAGGTAGTTACCATAGTTAATATTTCACACCTGCAAGTACCAAAGGCGTAACTATAGGGGTCTCAGTAGACACAGTTACAAATGGTCCCCATAGCCCAGGGGGCCCACAGGTCCCATTGCTACATCAGACCTTCAGACCGCGGCACAAAAAGTCCTGGCGCTGGCTGGGGATCTAGTCTGGAGTCAGAATTAATTTTAGGCTCTGAGTAAATTAGGGTTGTGATAGATTTAGGGCACACAAGCCAAATGGAACTGGAAAAAAATCACAGAACTTCATTTTTTTTTCTGAGACAATTAATATTCATGCTTAATCTCAGGATTTTGTGGATTCCTAAGCAAAGAGACTGTGTAGGAAGTTCTGTATTTTTTCTTACCTCATTTGGCTCGTGTGCATTTGTTGGCTCTCAATGTCTAGACTCGAAATCGGTAAAACAGATAACGGCTGCCCTCCCCCTCTGTGATCGATTGTCAAGCTCTACCTAAAGTTGTGTCTAAGTAATAGCAGAACTAATCAAGGTGAGAGTGTTTGATCAGCATCGTCTCCTTCCACACTGGTTTGTACATAATTGCCCCATCACGTGTGATTTTGTAGACCTCTCCATTACTGATTAGAGGTTTGGTCTGGGATCTGAAATTATTTATGGGCTAGTCTATGGTCTAAATATGTTTAGTGGTCTTATCTGGGGTCAATTAATTTTGGGGTGTGATTAGTTTAGGGGTGTGGTCTGGGGTCTGAATGAATTTAGGAGTCTGCTCTAAGGTCTGAATATATTGGGGTCTCATTTGGTGCATGATTAATTTAGGGGTCTTGTTTGGGTTCTAATTAAAAGATAAGAATATATAATTTTTCAGTCTTGTCTGAGTCCTGAATTAGGGGTCTAGTTTGGGGTCTGAATTTAATTTGGAGTCTGGGTCTAAATTAAATTGAGGGGTTCTGATTTGGGGGTCTGGTCTGAAGTTTAATGCTTACTGTTCCTCATCTTGCATTTTCTATTTATCTGGCTGATAGTGTGTGATACCATTGTCCCAGCATACTTTTAAATTCTGGAGTGGGGGGGGGGGCATTGGCTAGCGTTATTAACCAAATCAGTGACACCCAAGCTCATGTTGCTTGGCTTTCGAAGGGGTCAGACATTATAGATGGATTGAGTGAAGTTTTTCTTCTTCTGTGAAGAACTATTTTTGGTAAAAGCTTTGGAGACCTGAAGAGGTTGATGCCAATTTATACTGAAGAGGGACCCTCTCCCCCATATTTCTAACCCTCATTGGTTGTGACAAGATAATTATTTGGACTATTATTTGTCCATAAGTTACAATGTATCAATGATAATTTTGTGGTGTTTCTTACGTTTATATACACTACATTTTGTCTATTTTATGCACTTTACATTCAAGAATAATTCAATATTTTTGGTTTTCCAGTAAAAGTTGAGTGAAAACGACATATTTAGATTTTTACCAAATTAAGGGAAACTTTCAAAGTCTGAAACTACATTGTGATAAACAACGGTGTTATTTTCCCCGCAGAACCTTTTACCTTCTTGCCATCAACCACCCCATTTGCTAAATTTATACTCGCGTGCTTATTTTGTTACTCTGGCAACGTGGAGCTGAAGTTTCCGGAAGGTGACAATAAGGCTTCCACCTCACGCTCTGTCTTCATTTGGCTGGATGCGTCTCACTGTATCAAGTTTCATCAGTCTGTTTCCATGGCAAAAATGATAATAAGAATGTTACACTTGTAAAAACTATTATTACTGTATGTATCCTGTTACATCACTTTAATGTCAAACATTTACTGACATATTTTATATATTGCACATACGTTTTAATCTTGTGTAAAAGCTTGGTTTCTCTAAGGCTGGCTTCACGTCAGCGTTGGTTTCCGTTGAGCGGTTCCGTCAGAACTTTCCGTCAAAGGAACCCCTTAACGGGAAGGCAAACAGAAACCATAGGTTTCCGTTTGCATTACCATCGATTTAATTGGTTATGCTTCCGTTGCTTATGGTTTCCGTTTGTCACCGTTGTGTAAGGTTACCGCTTATTTTGACGGGAATCAATAGCGCAGTCGACTGCGCTATTGATTCTATCAAAACAACGGAACCCTTACACAACGGTGACAAACGGAAACCATTAGCAAAGTATCCGTCACCATTGAGATCAATGGTGATGCAAACAGAAGTTACGGTTTCTTTTTGCCTTTCTGTTGAGGGGTTCCCCTGATGGAAAAGCTCTGACGGAACCCCTCAACAGAAACACAATGCAGATGTGAACAGGCCCTAAGAAAAGTTTGAGACATTTAAAATTTTTTTTTTTTTTTATCAAGGGTAAAAAGGGAAGATAGTAACCTGAAAATAGAGCGAAAATCAAAACCCAATATTAAATTGGTGGTCATATGGTTATGTGTACAGGTGTAGTGGTCTCTAACTTGACTTTTAACACTTTAAATACACAGTGGCAAGAGACTTTAACTGGACTTTTTCAATGGCTTTTCAGTGGCTTAAGTGGTAAGTTATCACACTGCAACAAGTTATCAAAGTCACTTCTGTGTCTATTGTCACAAAAATAAATTTCCAGCGTGCAGTTACATCTCTCCGCGCCCAATGTCAGGTTGGGCAGGAGAGTAACGTTGGAGGACTTTAAAGTCTATGTAAACCGTTGTAAGCATTTTTTTATCTTTATATAAATCAATGTTCTATTTTATTTGGAAGTTTTAAATAAGTTTTTATAAAAAAAAAAAAAAAAACTTTTGAAGATACAGCTTCTATGTATTCTGGATATATAGAAGCTGCATCTTGAAGTCACAGCTGAATCCGTCAGGTCAGCGCTGGTCCTTGGTGTCTCTGACATACAGGATCTAGCTATTATGGATCACATCTAGGTTGCCTGATGGAGTGCCCTCTAGTGGCAGCTCACATGTATCTTCTACGATAGAGAGAAGAGAAGTGGTGAGGAGCACTGTGCGGAAGCAGGGGCAGGTAAATACTGATGGTGCACTGTGTGCCTGGCACTGTAATGAGAGAGCTCTGTGTGACAGTCACTATAACGGGGAGGCAAAGTGTGACTCACGGTTTTATGGGGAGGCAGTGTTTGTCTGGCACTGTTGTGGGGAGGCACTGTGTGGCCGGCACTGTTATGGGGAGGCAGTGTGTGCCTGCCACTGTTATGGGGAGGCACTGTGTGACTGGCACTGTAATGGCGAGGCAGTGTCTGGCTGGCACTGTCATGTAGGAGCCTTGGGGCTGTATAAATTATATTTTAAGCAATTTCAAGGAGCAATCCAGGCAAAACTGTTACTATGCAATGCCTAATACAGACTACACTCGTATTCTCTATTTGGTGCTCTCTAAATTCCTTTGTCATGCTCCGCCCCACTCAGGACTCTGCATTAGACATAACTCAGTACATAAGGAGTATATTTACACGATAAACAATACATTTCAAATGTTCTGCACTACACAGAGGGGGAGACGAGGTGGAAAGGTGCCGACATGCCATCAATGTCTCAGATGGGTATAACCCTTAAAGTTTTATTGCAGTTGACGGGAGTGAAACAATTTGATAATGTAACCCTCGAACCAGAAAAGGATGTGCACCCCTTCTATAGGGGGTACCAAGGTTGCAGTTGCACCCGGACCCTGTTGTCTTGTATTATAAAATCGCCTTGGTGAGGGGGTCATGTTAAAAGTTTTGCATTGAGGCCCAGGAGCTTCAAGTCTCTGATATCATATATCTATTAGTTGTCTAGGTGTTTATAGTTCATTTTGCCTGGAGAATGACTATAGATGAGCGAATACATTTTAAATAATCGAATTCTGACAAAATTTCTCAAAAGTTTCAGATTCTTTAAAATCCAAAACTTTTGGGGGTTCGCTGAGCACAAATTGCGGCAAAAAGGTCACCGTTTTACATATTATAAAAAGGATCACATGACCTCAGGCAGGCTTCTCCATAATGCCTGGTAAGCAGCCGTCCCGTACTGCGCGGCGGTTATTTCTCCCTCTATTCATATATAGTTAGGTCCAGAACTATTTGGACAGTGACACAAGTTTTGGCATTTTAGCTGTTTACCAAAACATATTAAACATCCAGTAATATAATCAATATGGGTTTAACCCGTCAGTGACCAGCCTATTTTTAACCTCAATGAACAAGCTATTTTTTACGTCGCATTCCAAAACCTATAACTTTTTTATTTTTGCGTCGACATAGCTGTATAATGTCTTGTTTTTTTGCGAGAAAAGTTGTTTTATTTAATAGCATTATTTTGGGGTACATATCATTTATTGATTTACTTTTATTAACTTTTATTTGGAGGGTAATAGAAAAAAAACAGCAATTTTGACACGCTTTTGTGTGTCCTGAATTTACGCCCTTTACCCTGTGGTATAAATAACACAATAACTTTATTCAGCAGGTTCTCACGATGTTACACAGTAAAAACCCTTTTTTTTCCAAATTATTTGTTTTTGTGTCTCCTTGAAGAGCCATAACTTTTATAGTTTTTCGCCGATGCAGCTGTATGGGGCTTTTTTTGAGGGACAACTTGTAGTTTTTCTTGGTACCATTTTGGAGTTTATGCGACTTTTTGATCAGTTTTTATCACATTTATTTTAAGGCTGGATTCACAGAAAAACAGCAATTTTTGCATTGTTTTTTATTTTATTTTTTACGGCGTTTGCCGAGCGAATAAAGTAATGTAATAACTTTATAGCTGGGGTCGTTACAGACGCGGCGATACAAAATATGTGTAACTTTTTTCCTTTTTTTTAACTTTTTTTAACAGTCCCACTAGGGGACTTTACTATGCGATCGTCCGATTGATATTATAAGACGGACAGGCATCTGCCAGGCCATGCCTCCAGAAGGCATTAACCTTTATTAGGCCCCCGGCTGCCATCGGAGGCACAGACACTCGGCGATCTTACTCAGGGTGTCGGTGGAATGAGAGGGAGCCCCCTCCCTCTCTCCAAAACCACTCAGATGCGGCGCTTGCTATTGAGCGGCGCATCTAAAGGGTTAAACGAGCGAGATCGATACTGATAGCGATCTCGCCCGTTCGCGCAGTGATGCTCCCAGATCTCCGTTACCTCTGGTAGCGGAGAGCAGGGAGATTTAACGGCTCCCTGCTCTGTTTATTTATTCCAATGCAGCGCCGTAAAAAGGCTACTGCATCGGAATAAAGCCCGTTAGTGACCGACGTAAAAACACTATTGAGCGGTCACCAACGGGTTAAAGTGCAGACACAGCTTTAATTTGAGGTTATTCACATCCTAATTTGAGGAAGGGTTTAGGAATTACAGCTCTTTAACCCCTTAAGGACGCAGCCTAGTTTTGGCCTTAAGGCTCAGAGCCCATTTTTCAAATCTGACATATTTCACTTTATGTGGTAATAACGTCGGAATGCTTAAACCTACCCAAGCGATTCTGAGATTGTTTTCTCGTGACACATTGGGCTTCATGTTCGTGGTAAAATTTGGTCGATATATTCAGTGTTTATTGGTGAAAAATTGCAAAATTTAGAGCAAATTTTGAAAAAATTGCATTTTTCAGAATTTAAATGCATCTGCTTGTAAAACAGACGGTTATACCACCCAAAATAGTTACTAGTTCACATTTCCCATATGTCTACTTTAGATTGGCATCGTTTTTTGAACATTCTTTTATTTTTCTTGGACGTTACAAGGCTTAGAACATAAACAGCAATTTCTCATATTTTTAAGAAAATTTAAAAAGCCTTTTTTTTAAGGTACCTCTTGAGTTCTGAAGTGGCTTTGTGGGGCCTATGTATTAGAAACCCTGATAAAACACCCCATTTTAAAAACTAGACCCCTCAAAGTATTCAAAACAGCAGTTATAAAGTTTTTTAACCCTTCAGGCATTTCACAGGAATTAAAGCAAAGTGGAGGTGAAATTTGCAAATTTCATTTTTCTTGCTCAATTTCAATTTTATTCATTTTTTTTTCTGTAACACAGAAGGTTTTACCAGAGAAACACTACTAAATATGTATTTTCCAGATTCTGCAATTTTTAGAAATGTCCCACATGTGGCCCTACTGCGCTCGTGGACTAAAAGACAAGCCCTAGAAGCAAAGAAGCACCTAGTGCATTTTGAGTCCTCTTTTTTATTAGAATATATTTTAGGCAGCATGCCAGGTTTGAAGAGGTGTTGAGGTGTCAAAACAGTAGGAATCCCCCAATAGTGACCCCATTTTGTAAACTACACCCCTCAAGGAATTCATTTAGGGTTGTTGTTACCATTTTGACCGCACATTTTTTTCACAGCACGTATTTGAATTGGGCTCTGAAATGAAAAAAATGTCATTTTTTCCAATAAAATGTCATTTGTGATCAAAATTTCTTATTTTCACAGGGAACAAAATACCCCATTTTGTTGCCCAATTTGTCCTTAGTGAGGCAGTACCCCATTTGTGGTGATAAACTGCCGTTTGGGCCCATGGGAGGGCTCAGAAGGAAAGGAGCGCTATATGTTTGTTGGAGTCCAGATTTTGTTGGATTGGTTTTCGGGTGCCATGTCGCATTTGCAGAGCCTCAGAGGTATCAAAGCAATGGAAACCCACCAAAAGTGACCCCATTTTGGAAACTACACCCCTCAAGGAATTCATTTATGGTTGTTGTTAGCATTTTGACCGCACAGTTTTTTCACAGCACCTATTTCAATTGGGCTGTGACATTAAAAAAATGTCATTTTTTCCAATAAGATGTAATTTTTTACCAAAATTTCTTATTTTCACAGGGAACAAAACACTCAATTTTGTTGCCCAATTTCTCCTGAGTGCATCAATACCCCATTTGTGGCAATAAACTGCCGTTTGGGCCCATGGGAGGCCTCAGAAGGGAAGGAGCGCTGTGTGTTCTTTGGAGTACAGATTTTGCTGGTTTGGTTTTCGTGTGCCATGTCGCATTTGCAGAGCCCCAGAGGTATCAAAGCAATGGAAACCCACCAGAAGTGACCCCATTTTGGAAACTACACCCCTCAAGGAATTCATTTATGGGTAATGTGACCATTTAGACCCCATAGTTTCTTCACAGAACTTATTTGAATTGGGCTGGGAATTTAAAAAAAATATATTTTTTCAAATAATATGTCATTTTAGCTCAAAAATTCTTATTTTCACAAGAAATAAAATACTCAATTTTGTTGCCCAATTTGTCCTGAGTGCGGCAATACCCCATTTGTGGTGATAAACTGCCGTTTGGGCCCATGGGAGGCCTCAGAAGGGAAGGAGCGCTGTGTGTTCTTTGGAGTACAGATTTTGTTGGATTGGTTTTCGGGTGCCATGTCGCATTTGCAGAGCCCCAGAGGTATCAAACCAATGGAAACCCACCAGAAGTGACCCCATTTTGGAAACTACACCCCTCAAGGAATTCATTTATGGGTAATGTGACCATTTAGACCCCATAGTTTCTTAGTTTCTTCACAGAACTTATTTGAATTGGGCTGGGAATGAAAACAAAATTATTTTTGTCAAATAATATGTAGTTTTGGCTGAAAATTTCTTATTTTCACAAGAAACAAAATACCCCATTCTGTTGCGCAATTTGTTCTGAGTGCCGCAATACCCCATTTGTTGTGATAAACTGCCGTTTGGGCCCATGGGAGGGCTCAGAAGGAAAGGACCACCATTTGGCCTACTCAGGATTTTCTAGTGCGAAGTCATGTATGCAGAAGCCCCTGAGGTACCAGTACAGTTGAAACCCGCAAGAAGTGACCCCGTTTTAAAAACTACACCCTTAAGGCATTCATCTAGAGGTGTAGTGACCATTTTGACCGGAGACCTACACCCCATAAACTGTAATGTGGGTTCTCCCGGGTATGGCAATACCCTACATGTGGCTGTTATCAGCTGCCTGGACACACAGCAGGGCCCAGAGGGGAAAGACGAGGGGGGATAAGCTGTGCGGAGTGCATCAGGGTAAGTAAAATTGGGGTAAATTATAAACCAAGGGATGTATGATAAATTTTAAAACACTTTCATACAGAGCTCTGGTTATTCGGGACACGTGTCACATTGATATATTGTGTCCTCCCTTATCCCCCTCTTATAGCAGACTTTGCACCTCTTTTGACTTTTTCCCTTCTTGCCAGTTTGGGGAACTTCCCCTGGAAAGTGTTGCCCTGGTACGATGCGTGTGGGCTCGCTTCCAGAAGTACTGGGTGCCCGCCCTTCTTGGTCCCTAAAGATTAGGTTCTTGATAATCACCTCTTGAAATTCCAGGAAAGTTCCCGTCTGGCCTGCACATCGACGTAGCACGTACGCATTGTACAAAGCCATCTATATGATGTTCCCGGCCAGCTTCTTATACCACACCGCATGGCGCTGTAGGGCTTCAGGATTTGATCTGACAAGTCCATCCCTCCCATGTACCTATTGTAGTCCAGGATGTAGTCTGGTTTGGGGGTGGCCTTTCCTTCATATATCCTAAACCTGTAGGTATACCCTGATGCACTCTCACAGCTTATTTATCTTCACGCCATACCTTGCCCTCTTACCCGGCAGGTACTCGCGGAATTGAACCCTCCCTTTAAAATGTACCAGGGACTCATCAATAGAAATACACTTCTCGGGGGTGAATGCTTGGGAAAACCGGGCACTGGAACGGTCTAATAGGGGTCTCCGTTTAAACAAACGGTCAAAACTGGGGTCATCTCGGGGTGGGCACGGCTCATTATCAGTATAATGTAAGAAGCGAAGTATTGCCTCATTTATTTATTTTTTTAGGTTCCAGTTCAGTTCTGAAGTTGCTTTGAGGGGCCCATATATTAGAAACCCCTATCAAATACCCCATTTTAGAAACTAGACCCCTCAAAGTATCCACAACAGCATGTAGAAAGTTTATGAACCCTTTAGGTGTTTCACAAAAATTTAGAGCAAAGTAGAGGTGAAATTTACATTTTTTTTTTGTCACAAAATCCTCTTTATACCATTTTTTTTATAACACAAAAGGATTTATCACAGAAACGCAACGTAATACGTATTGCCCAGATTCTGCAGTTTAGAGAAATATCCCACATGTGGCCCTTGGGCGGTAATGGACTGAAGCACCGGCCTCCGAAGCAAAGGAGCACCTAGTGGATTTTGAGGCCTCTTTTTTATTAGGCAACATGTCCGATTTGAAGAGGTCTTGTGGTGCCAAAACATTGGGAACCCCCCAAAAGTGACCCCAATTTGGAAACTAGACCCCTTGAGGAATCCATTGTAGTTTTCTTGGGGTGCATGCGGCTTTTTGATCAGTTTTTATTCTATTTTTAGGTGGCGTGGTGACTAAAAAACAGCAATTCTACTATTGTTTTTTTTTCGTTTTTTTTTACAGCGTTCACCGTGCGCTATAAATGACATATTCACTTTATTCTGCGGGGCGATACGATTACGGCGATACCATATGTTTATAGGTTTTTTTTATGTCTTATGGCGTTTGCACAATAAAATACGTTTTGTAAACAATCATTCACTTTTTGTGTTACCTTATTCTAAGAGCCATAACGTTTTTATTTTTCAATCAATAAAGCCGTGCGAGGACTTATTTTTTGCGTAACGAACTGTAGTTTTGATCAGTACCATTTTTAGGTACATGCGACTTTTTGATCTCTTTTTATTCCATTTTTTGGGAGGTGAAGTGACCAAAGAATTGTGATTGTGGTTCGGTTTATTATTATTTTATTTTACGGCGTTCACCGTGCGGGATAAATAATGAAATAATTTTGTAGTTCAGGCCGTTACGGACGCGGCGATACCAATTATGTATAGTTTATTTGTTTGTTTATATATTTTTATTAATAATAAAGGACTGATAAGGGAAAAGGTGGGATTTTTACTTTTATTACTTTTAAAACTTTTATTTTCTTATTTTTACACATCTTTTTTTAACTTTTTTTTCACTTTATTACTTTGTCCCACTAGGGGACATGAGGGCAGGAGGCTCTGATCGCTATTCTAATACACTGCACTACATGCGTAGTGCAGTGTATTAGAACTGTCAGCTACTCACTGACAGCAAGCATAGTGGGTCCTGACGTTGTCAGGACCCACTAGGCTTCCGTCTATGGCATAGCCGGACGCCATTGTTTGGTGTCCGGTTGCCATAGTCACCATCGCCGGCCGCTATCGCGTAGCAGGCCGGCGATGGCAGCTTAACCCCTAAAAAGCCGCGATCTCTATAGAACGCGGCTTTTAAGGGGTTAATCAGCGGGGACACAGCGATCGGTCCCCGCTGTAGGAGCTGTGACAGCTGCTGAACAAGACAGCAGCGTCACAGCTCCTGTATGTGTCGGGAGGACGGCCGAAACGGCCGTTACTCCCGTGACGTACTATTACGGCATGGAGCGCGAACGATACAGCTGCCATGACGTAATAGTACGTCAAGGAGCGGGAAGGGGTTAATATGTAGCTGCCTCTTTTTCAAAGGAACCTAAGATAATTGTGTAATGTCCCCCAACTTGTAAGATAATGTGTTGTAAATGTATTTTATGATTATTTTTTTTTCACTTTTAGGTACTGTCACTTTAAAATAACAAATGTGAGTTTACAATGCACTGCGTTACAGCCTATGAGGGAGTGGCCTAGACTAAGAAGTTTTCAGAAGGTGGGAGGAGCTTAGGATATAGAGGGTGGTCTAGTGGCAGTTAGTGTCAGTCAGAGTTAGCAGTTGAAGTCGGTTGGTAGAGGAGGAGAGTGGTACCCGGGTCCATCCATCTTGGATCCAGAGACCGGCTGCCTTCATCATCAGGCCATAGTAAAGCTTGCTGGAAGAAAGAAACAGCCTTAAGAGGAGGAAAACTTCTGAAATCTATTAAAAGTAGCAGGAATGAATTCTGTGGACAGTGAACAATATCACCATATACAGATGTAGCCATCTTTATCTTGCATTTTTACGCATTAAAGATCAACCTGTACCAGAATGATGGGAGGAAGAAAGTATGGAGAAGACTTGGAACGGCTCATGATACAAAGCCACCACATCCTCTGTAAAACATTGTGGGGGCGGTGTGATGGCATGGTGGAGGCAGTGTGATGGCATGGTGGGGGCAGTGTGATGGCATGGTGGAGGCAGTGTGATGGCATGGTGGGGGCAGTGTGATGGCATGGTGGGGCTATGTGATGGCATGGTGGAGGCAGTGTGATGGCATGGTGGAGGCAGTGTGATTGCATGGTGGGGGCAGTGTGATGGCATGGTGGAGGCAGTGTGATGGCGTGGTGGAGGCAGTGTGATGGCATGGTGGAGGCAGTGTGATTGCATGGTGGGGGCAGTGTGATGGCATGGTGGAGGCAGTGTGATGGCGTGGTGGAGGCAGTGGGATGACATGGTGGAGGCAGTGTGATTGCATGGTGGAGGCAGTGTGATGGCATGGTGGGGGCAGTGTGATGGCATGGTGGGGCTATGTGATGGCATGGTGGAGGCAGTGTGATGGCATGGTGGAGGCAGTGTGATGGCATAATGGAGGCAGTATGATGGCATGGTGGGGGCAGTGTGATGGCATGGTGGGTGCAGTGTGATGGCATGGTGGGGGCAGTGTGATGGCATGGTGGGGGCAGTGTGATGGCATGGTGGAGGCAGTGTGATGGCATGGTGGAGGCAGTGTGATGGTGTGGTGGAGGCAGTGTGATGACTTGGTGGGGGCAGTGTGATGGCATGATGGAGGCAGTATGATGGCATGGTGGGGGCAGTGTGATGGCATGTTTGAGGCAGTGTGATGGCATGGTGGAGGCAGTGTAATTGCATGGTGGAGGCAGTGTGATGGCATGGTGGAGGCAGTGTGATGGCATGGTGGAGGCAGTGTGATGACATGGTGGGGGCAGTGTGATGGCATGGTGGGGCAGTGTGATGGCATGGTGGAGGCAGTGTGATGGCATGGTGGGGGCAGTGTGATGGCATGGTGGGGGCAGTGTGATGGCATGGTGGGGGCAATGTGATGGCATGGTGGGGCAGTGTGATGGCATGGTGGAGGCAGTGAGATGACATGGTGGCGGCAGTGTGATGGCATGGTGGAGGCGGTGTGATGGCATGGTGGAGGCAGTGTGGTGGCATGGTGGGGGCAGTGTGATGGCATGGTGGGGGCAGTGTGATGGCATGGTGGGGGCAGTGTGATGACAGGGTGGAGGCAGTGTGATGGCATGGTGGAGGCAGTGAGATGACATGGTGGCGGCAGTGTGATGGCATGGTAGAGGCGGTGTGATGGCATGGTGGAGGCAGTGTGGTGGCATAGTGGGGGCAGTGTGATGGCATGGTGGTGGCAGTGTGATGGCATGGGCATGCATGGCTGCCAAAGGCACTGGATCACTAGTGTTTATTGATGATGTGACTGAAGACAGAAGCAGCCGGATGAATTCTCAAGTGTTCAGGGATTTACTTTCTGCTCAGATTCAACCACATGCAGCAGGTTGACTGGACGTCGCTTCACAGGACAAATCGACAATGACCCAAAACATTCTGCGAAAGCAACCCAGGAGTTTATAAGGCAAAGAAGTGGAATATTCTGCAATGGCCGTGTCATCACCAGATCTCAACCCGATCGAGCATTTCACTTGCTTAAGACAAAACTTAAGGCAGAAAGAGCCACAAACAAGCAACAACTGAAGACGCTGCAGTAAAGGCCGGGCAAAGTATCACAAAGGAGGAAACCCGGCGTGTGGTGATGTCCATGGGTTCCAGACTTCAGGCCGTCATTGCCTGCAAAGGATTCTCTACAAAGTATTTAAAAAAAAACACATTTTATTTCTGGTAATGTTAATTTGTCCAATTACTTTTGAGCCCCTGAAATGAGGCGGCCGTGTAGAAAAATGGCGGCAATTCCTAAACGTTTCACAGGATATTTTTGTTCAACCCCTTGAATTAAACCTGAAAGTCTAAACTTCAATTGTGTCTCAGGTGTTTCATTTCAAATCCAATGTGGTGGTAGCGGAGCCCAAATCATGAAGATTGTGTCACTGCCCAAATAATTCTGGACCTAACTGTATGTTGCTCTCACTCACATTACATGCCGGCTTGGTGTTAAAGAGCTTGGATACAATTCTATAAGATCACAGAGTAAGACACGAGTTTTCAGGGTGATCGGGGCACTTGGGAGTGACGGCAAATTTATTTAGACCAAATTGTATCAGATGGCCCATTGTATCAAATTTTGGGAAATTCGCTAAATTCACTAATCTCTAGCAAAGACTCAAGGAACTCGACTGATGCAGAATTCTTCTGTCTATTGCACGGAAAACCCTGATGAGTTGTTTTTGAAAAGAACCATTTAATGATTTTCCATGTCGTCCTATTTAATTATTTACCCTTTTTTTCCTGACAAGACAGTAAGAGATCCCTGCATTGTTTGTTAGAGATGAGACATAAACTACATTACAAATGAGATCCGCCAGATGTGCTTTTATATGGGGAAATCAGATCTCGGGGAGGTTTGTTCTTGAATAATGCATCTTATGAATTAACCATTAGATACACTATACTTTTTCCCTAATAAGATGTTTGTTTACCTTGTTCTATAAATTGTGTCTTAGATTTTGGAGATTAAGCAGGACTTTCTCTTCAGGTTACATTGTGCATGCATTTACAGATTAGTGGATGATATTAAGACATAACATAGAATTTATTTTTAGGAAAACTCTAGAGAAACCAACAATTCCAATTGGAGATATTCAATAATAAAATAGATAATTATTTGCCCCACAAGTGTCACACACATTCAGTTGAAGTATTGGAGATTTATGTTGGAGACTATTGGCCTGATTGTTTGTAAATACATTGGATTTATTATCCTGTACTGATCCTGAGTTACATCCTGCATTATACTCCAGAGCTGCACTCACTATTCTGCTGACAGCCGCAGCCACGAGTCGGCAAGCGCTGGCCCCAGCCTCCTCCTCAGGAGACGCCAGCGCTCGCATCCACTCACCTCCGCCGGAGCCCGCAGGGTCCGCACGCACGCTCGTCCCCGCTCTTAAAGCCAGACATCTTGAACGACCTTTGACCCGTGAGTACCCTGGGCTATAAGAGGGGTCCAGCCACCTAGTTCGATGCCTGAGCGTTGTTAGTTTTCCCAGTCTGTATTGCAAATGGTCCCTTAGTGTTTCCCGTTCCTGTTGTTACCCGTACCTTGTTCCCCGTTCCTGTTTCCCGTGCTTTGCCCTAGTATCAAGTCGTGCCATGTCCTGTGTCATCTGCCACGTCCAGAGGAATCTGCCACGTCCTGTGTCACCCGCCACGTCCAGAGGAATCCCCCCCGTCCTGTGTCATCTGCCACGTCTGGAGGAATCTGCCACGTCCTGTGTCGTCTGCCACGTCTGGAGGAATCCGCCACGTCCTGTGTCATCTGCCACGTCCGGAGGAATCCGCCACGTCCTGTGTTATCTGCCACGTCTGGAGGAATCCGCCACGTCTGCGCAACTTGCAGCTCCTGTGTCATCCGCCACGTTTCGCGCCATCTGCTGCACCCATCTCATCTGTGCCAGAGCTGCGGCCACCATCTGGACTATTCAGGTACCCTTGTGCGGGACATTGTATTTCTGGGGTGTCCTGTTGTTTGGCCAGCTGCCTCCCCGCTGCGGCGGTACGGGCTAGTGGGTCCACTAACCCGCTCCGTGACAGTACATACATTACATTACTTATCTTGTACTGATTCTGAGTTATATCCTATATTACACTCCAGAGCTGCACTCACTATTCTGTTGGTGGAGTCACTGTGCACATACATTACATTACTTATCCTGTACTGGTCCTGAGTTACACCCTGTATTACACTCCAGAGCTGCACTCACTATTCTGCTGGTGGAGTCACTGTGTACATACATTACATTACTTATCCTGTACTGATCCTGAGTTACATCCTGTATTATACTCCAGAGCTGCACTCACTATTCTGCTGGTGGAGTCACCATGTACATAAATTACATTACTAATTCTGGACTGATCATGAGTTACATCCTTTATTATACTCCAGAGCTGCACTCATTATTCTGCTGGTGGAGACACTGTGTACATACATTACATTACTTATCTTGTACTGATCCTGAGATACATCCTGTATTATACTCCAGAGCTGCACTCACTATTCTGCTATTCTCATGAAGGCAGACACATTAAGGCACCCAAAAGGAAAAGCCCCTCCAAAGACGAGTGGCTTTGGATGCTCCCAATCTGCCAACCTCCAAAGAATGCACCTTCACCAGGTCACCCATGATATTGCTAACAACCTCATCCACTAGGAGGATTTTCTTCTGGGTAGAAACTAGACATTGTGCATTCCACATAAAGTGCCTGACCACTATACTGACTAGAAACAAGGTGCAATGGTCCCTACCACCGAGGTCTCCGAACACTCCATAGGCCCACCCAGCATAGGAGAGGCTGGTTAGGCCTGGCCAACCAATGGAGGCTCCCACCCTTTTGTATACCTCTGTATTGAAAGGGCAATGAAGCAGGAAATGCTCCATGCTTTCCAGCACTCTGCCGCACTCCTCCCGGGGGCAATCCCGATCATCAGAGCTTCTGCACTTTAGATTGCCCCTCACATACAGTCTCCCATGGAAGCAACGCCAAGCCAGATCCCAAAACTTCTGGGGAATTCTCGCTGAATTTAAAAGTTTTAATCCCACCCCGAGGTCACTACTTGGGCAGTCTTTGAGCGCCAGGGGCTTCTGGAAGTGGGTCATCAGGACCCTCCTGTCAAGAAATTTTCTCGACATGGTCCTGATCTCCCACACCTCCAGACCCCACCGGCGAACAATCTTCAGCGCCAGGGTGGCATAAGCCGGGAGATGTCCGTGAGGTGTACGCAGGTCTTTCACTTGCCCTCCTCTCTCCCATTCCTGGAAGAAAGGCCGAAACCACCCCCTGCAGGAGGATATCCACCAAGGAGCCCTCTCTTGCCAGAGGTTTGCCAGGTTGATCTTAACAAAGGTGTTCACTAGGAACACCACCGGGTTAACCATACCTAACCCGCCTAGTGTCCTTGGTAGGTAAGTAACCTCCCTCTTGATTAGGTTGAGCCTGTTCCCCCATAACAGCTGGAAGAACAGGCTATAGACCCGGGTCCAGAGAGGTTCTGGCAAGATGCACACACTGCCCAGGTAAAGCAACATGGGCACCAGGTAGGCCTTGGCCAAGTGAACCCTTTCCCTCAGGGTTAAGGACCAACCCTTCCATTGGTCGACCTTCTGGACAACTAGATTCAGCCTATCCTCCCAGTTCTTCTTGGGGTAATCACCCGGGCCAAATTCGACTCCTAAGATCTTAGCAGACCCCTGAGGCTCTGGAAGGGTGTCCGGGAGATCAAAACCAGGATCTCCTCCTCCCAGCCAGAGACTTTTGCACTTATCCCGGTTGATCTTGGACCCAGATGCCAATGAGTAACGCTCCACTTCCGACATCACCCACTCTGCCTCCCCTCTCGAGGAGACAAAAATGGAGACGTCGTCTGCGTACGCAACCACCCTCTGAGTGGCCTCCGGCCCCTCCAGGCCGGCCCCGACTCCCGCCAATGGCCCACGATCGATCCTTTTAAGAAAAGGATCAATTGCGAACGCATATAGCAAAGGGCTCAAGGGACAACCCTGGCGGACACCAGACCCAACCTCAAAGGGGGTTCCAACTCAACCGTTCACCAGCGCAAAAGTCTCAGCCCCAGTGTATAAGGTCTGTAGCCAATTGACAAACCCCCCCGGTAGGCCGTACCTCAGAAGGACCGACCAGAGGTACTCGTGGTCCACCCGGTCAAAAGCCTTGGCCTGGTCCAAGGACAGGATGTACCCCTCCCACCGACCAGAATTTCCCTGCTCCACTGCCTCTCTGACACGGAGGACAGCACTAAATGTGCTGCGGCCTGGAACAGAGCAATGCTGGACCGGCGAAAGGAGCCGGGATGCAAACTTCACCAGCCGATTAAACAGCACCTTTGCGAGAACCTTTCTGTCCGTATTGAGCAGCGCTATGGGACGCCAATTCTCAATACGGGTCGAGTCTTTACCCTTCGATAAAACGATCAAGGCCGACCTCCTCATTGACATTGGGAAAGTACCCGAGGAAAGGCACTCATTAAACACCTCAATCAAGAGGGGAACTAGGGTTCCTTTAAAAGTCTTATAAAACTCGGATGTTAAGCCATCCGGCCCTGGCGATTTTTTGAGGGCAAGCCCATCAATCGCCAATCCCACTTCCTCTTCCTTGATCGAGTCTATCAAAACACCGAGAGAGGGGTCTACCCCTGGCTCAGGGATGGTTTCAGCCAGGAAAGCCGACATCTCGTCTCGGTTTGGATCTTGCTTCCCCAAGAGGTGCGAGTAGAAGGATCTGACGACCTCCAAGATCCCTGATTTGGATCTCTTCAGAGATCCTGTACTATCAATCAGTCCTGTCACTACCTTACGACTCACTGACATCTTACAGTTCCTGTAGGGGTCGGGCGAGCGGTACTTCCCGAAATTCCTCTCAAGAACTAAAGATGTGTGCCTATCATACTGACACCTCCTGAGCAAAGCTTTCACCACGGAGATCTCCTCCCCACTACCTCCGGTTGAGACCAGATGTTCGAGTTTCCTCCTCAGTTCCTGATATAGGCGGTACCTACTCATGGACCTGAGGCTCGAGAGCCTGCGGAAAAATCCTGCCACCCGGACTTTAAACAACTCCCACCACTCAGACTTAGTACCACTGAGATCCAACAAAGGTACCTGGCTCTGAAGAAAATCCTCAAAGGCCTGTCTTATCTCCGCTTCTTCCAAGAGAGTAGAATTCAGCATCCATATACCTCTTCCCATCTGGAGGGACTCTGCGATGTTCAAAGAGAAAATAATCATACAGTGATCGGAGAACTCCACCTCAACAACGGACACTGGTGAAGAGATGGTTTCCTCCTTCAAAAAAAACCTGTCTATCCTTGACCTACAACTACCTCTACGATAGGTGAAACCCGAGTGGCCTGGGGTATGCCTGATGTGGATATCCACCAGGCGAGCATCGCTAACTATATTTTTTAATGCTACACTATCATAGGTCCATTTTTTATCTCCGGAACCTCCTCTATCTCGGGGCCTCACGACAGTATTGAAGTCCCCTCCAAAGATAACTTGTCGACCTGAAAAAAGGAAAGGCTTAATCCTCATGAAGAGGCTTTTACGGTCCCATTTGCTCTGGGGTCCGTATATATTGATTAGTCTTAATTCCTGTCCCCTCATGAGGACATCTAAGATCAAGCACCTCCCCATTTCTAACTCAATCATCCGTCGGCATGTTACCGGTGCGGTGAAAAGGACCGCCACTCCGCTATAGGGCTCAGCCGCAAGAGACCAGTAGGAGGGCCCACGTCGCCACTCCCTCCTACATTTAACGACGTCTGCCAAAAGTGACAGCCTGGTCTCCTGCAAAAACAAAATGTCGGCTTCAACTCGGCCAAGAAAATCAAAGGCTGCAAATCTCGCCCTATCTGACTTAATGCTGGCAACGTTAATTGATGCCAGCGTCAACGGAGTGGGTGCCGCCATCATGGATGTTTGAGTTAGATGGCTTTCTTCTTCCCACCCCCCCCTCTATCTGATGAGGACCCCCCTTCTTTGCCTCGCTTCTTGCAAACTGAGGAGTCCATACTCACCAACCTATTCCCATCTTCATCCCCAAGTTCCGGGTCAACCTCCCCCTCTGGGGGCAACGGCCCCTGCAGCAAGGGAGGCTCAACGACTCTAGGGTGCCCTACCATGCCCTCCCACTTAGTATGAGAGGCTGGAATGTCCACGAGAGCATGGTATCGATCAGTAGAGCGCACCAGGGGGTACAGGATTTACCTTCCTGGGCCAGGGCGGGGCCAGATGTATTTGGCCCTTGGGTTTTGCCCGGTGTCCCTTTTGCTGTAGGCTGAGTCCTCTCTTCCTCTCCCACACTTTCATAGTGGGAGGACTGAGAGTCCTCAGCCCTCTGCTCCCTTTGGATCCTCCTCATCTCCCCGTTCAATTCGGCCTCCCCAGGGACATCAGCTTCAGGGGGGCATCCAGATCCGAATCAGAGGTCGTCCCAGGTTCCTGGAGCGCCCTCCAAATCCTCTCCTTCCTTCGCTTCTCCGCCCTTCTCTGGCGAGAAGGGGTACCCTTCTTTGCATTCTTCCCTTGCCCCTGTGCCCCATCGTCCCTGCCCGCACCCTCACCCACGGAGGCCTCCCTCCTTTCATCCTCCGCAGGTTTGGAACAAGCATTGACAACAGAGCGAGGACACCGACTGAACGGGTGACCTAAGTCACCACACAGGTTGCAGCGAATACGGTCACACGATGTGGCTAGATGACCAATCCCCCCACAATGAGCACACTTCTGCACCTTGCAGCCTGCACTCAAATGTGAGGGGTCGCCACACCGGTGACACAACTTCGGCTGCCCATGGTAGAAGACAAGGATCCGATCTCTTCCCAGGAAAGCAGACGATGGTATGTGGGACACCGTCTGTCCCAGACGCTTTAATTTAACCATGAACGTCCAGGCCCCTGACCAGATGCCAAACTCATCCATGTTCTTCCGTGGCATCTCTACTACCTATCCGTACCTTCCCAACAAGGTCATGATATCAATACAAGAGAGTGACTCATTACGGGTAAGAACGGTCACTCTCTTGGGACCACTTTGGCGAGAAATTGCTTGTGCAGCAAAGTCTCGCCAGCCAGGCTCGTCCTTCATCAGCTCGTAGTTCCCCCAGAAGACCTCAAGGCCCCCTAGGTGAACAAAGCTGATGTCAAACTCGACCGAGCCATGAGGATGTATCAAGGCAAAGATGTCACTCGCCTTGAAGCCCATCCCCAGCAGCAGCTCCACCACCCTCTTTCTGGGAGGGCACGCATCATTGCCACGCCACCGGAGACGGACCACATTCCTCCTGGCTACAGCCTGCCCGGCTGTTGGGAGCGACCACTGATCTCCTCGTTGCTCTCGGAAGGCATTTAGACCATATCTGTCTATCCAGAAAGACAGGTCCTTCTGCACTCCCCCTATGGTTAGGGTTTGCTTTCCCTCTCTTAAAGCGTCCAAGAGACGTTGTTGCAAGTTACCGTCCCCGGACCTTGAGGATGAAGATGGGTGGGCCCGCTGTCCCCCCGCTGCCACACCAGCATAAGACCTGCCGGATGTCACAGCAAGAGGAGCGCCAGGCCCATTGCCCCTGGTTGATACCCCATCCCCACCACCCACAGACACAGCACTCAACACCCCATTACCAGCAGACACTCCAGCAACTTTATTTACAGACACCTGCATACCCCCAGCAGTTTCCACATCCACAGCCGCAACTTTTTCATTTAACCCACCAGGTCCCCCTGCAGTCATCCTTCTGGCGAGGCCTGGTTCTATGTAATGTATTTTTGCTGTACATTTTGTTTGATTAGACATTGCTTCAGTCTCCGCATCATCAGGCACCTTTGCAGGGACGCCACAAGATGTTATAAGCGATGTCCCCGCTGTGCCCTCCGCCTCATTAACCTCCATCTGTTCTATGCGCGGAACATTTTTGGGAAACGGGCCACCGTCGCCCCCGACGCCAGCAGCCCCCTTCTCGCCTACACCACTTTTCAGCGATGCGGACGAAGGAGCCACTGACGTCACTGGAGCCGCCTCCGGCGCCGGACCACTCCCCCCTCCCACAGAGGAGTGGCCAACAGAGTCGGAGCCCCCTCTGTGACCGCCCTTGTCCGGAACGTCTGACGGCTTTACTGCGACACCGACAGACTTCCGGCTTTCAGACACCACATCCGGTTTCTGGTTTACCCGTTCTCCCGACCCCTGACTCGCATCAAAGACCAGTTTCCCGGGCTCGCCATTCACCGGACACGGGGACACACCCCCTGGCATCACCAGGCCACCAGTACCGCCCCCTTTGCAGGGGTTGGCGTCCGGCGCCATTTTGACCACCACGTGTTCTAATGCCGGATCCGTAACACTCTCCCCGCATTCCCGCTCCAGCCCCACTGCAGAGGTTGGAGTTGGGGGTCTTGCGGGACCTGTGCCCTGATCCTGACTTTCATCAGGCTCAGAGCACAGGAAGGATCTTGCTGTATACACCAGTTTAAATGAACCTTTAGCAGATTTTTTTTCCTTTTCCTTTTTTTTCTTCTTAAATTTTTTTTTCTTTTCCTTTTCCTCCTCTGCGGGTAACTCCGCACCAAAACAAAATCCCTGGAAGGATACCGGCGACTCCACATTACGGATCTGTGTCAGTATACCTGGAGGCCGCTCACTGTCAGTTTCAAAACACTCCTGATTATTCCCAGCTGTGTGTCCACGCTCCTCCTCCTCACTGCTCCTGGGTGCCTCAGAATCTGTGCCTTCTCTGGACTTTACATTTTCATGCTCCATTGCCTCCACCACATTTTCCTTTGCTGTGTCTGGGGCTCTGCTGTCTTCCTCCATACTTTCTATTTTTATAGGTGCTGCCATCTCGGCAAACCTCTCTTCGTTTTTTAACTTTTCTCCAAACACCCCTCCGCCTGCTAAAATCTCCTCACGTCTTCCTTCCACTTCTTTTATTTCCTCCAACAAGGATTTCACATTTAAACGGTATCGTGACTTCTTACCTCCTGTGGCTTTTGCAGCCCTTCCTCTGGCGACCGCCAAGTCCGCACGGAGCCGTTGCAGCCACTTCCTGAGGTCCCGATACTCCTCCAACCGCATAGCCAGACGGGAGCTGAAGTTCTCCACCGTCTCTCCGGTCCTCAGCTGTCCCCATTCCTCCACACGACTGTCATCCAAATGTCCGGACAGTGCTGGTCCTTCTCCAGACGACAACACCTCTATCACCATGCCGGACCGCGTCTCCATACCCTTATCCAGGGTTCCAGCCACGGGGGGAGCCAGGATTGCCTTGCCCCGAGATGATCTCCTCACCCCTGCGACCGTTTGCATATTCCCAGCCAGCTGGGATGACCCTCTACCCCCCGCTGGCATGCTCCGGGAGGTAGAGGTCTGAGGCTCCATCCTAGGATGGAACCCCCCTCAGGGTACTTTCCAAGCCCAGGCAGATGGTATGAGGCCTGGGCAGATAGGATAAGGAAAGTCCCTGGATCCAAGGCCTGCACGGAAGTCTCAGCAGCTCTCTCCACACGTCCTACTCCACCCACTCCAGAGCTGCACTGACTATTCTGCTGGTGGATTCACTGTGTACATACATACATTACTTATCCTGTACTGATCCTGAGTTACATCCTGTATTATACTCCAGAGCTGCACTCATTATTCTGCTATATGTTATTGGAAATAAGCAGTAAGCTTGTCATCAGATACACCAAAAGTTTCCAATTGAATAAAAGCTAGCAGAGATCTTGAAAGCTGTGGGTAATTGATACAGATAGTATATAAACAAAAAAGTGCATAACTTTTTATAATGCAAAGATTAACACTTATTTGTTGAACATGGAATACCCCTTTAAGACAAACAGTGAATGATATAAAAAAAATCTATCCTTATAAAAACTTGTGAGCAGGCATATGATAATAGTTTATCTCTACAAGTATCTTTTATTGAGTGTCGGGAACGCACAAGCTGAGATGGAGAGGATAAAACGTCCACACACTTGTCAGAAACGACACGGTATCTGATGACATTTACAGCACGACTTCCTGTTACATTGTATTATCTGACATGACTATGATACTATGAAACCTGATACGGAGGTGGACGCTGTGGTCACTGGGTAAATTATAGATGAAGGAATACAGAGATATCTAGGATTATACAGAATGTTACAATGTAGCAGAGCTGATTTAGTCAAGTGGCAGTGTTGAGTTTTGGCACAACTCATAGGGATCTTATAGTCATGTAGCCTCCCATGGAATTTGGACGATGTCTTTATATGGCGGTAGGTGGTAGAGGTGAACTTTGAGGCTGTATATTACAAACTGTTTGGGGTCAAGACCCAGAAGACCTATTTTAGATGGAAGTTGAGCATGGAGAAAAAGTAAGATGAATCATCCTGACATCAAAGTTTTGACATTGTCTAAAAAAAAGTCCACCTTTTATAGAAGACAGTTGGCCACCATTGAGCCGTCTTTGGGGGCATGATATAGGGGCACACGTAGTGCCCACTGGTCTATGATACGTATCATGCTAATTTACAGGGTTCGTACAGACAGCAATGCTGTATAAATGAGCCTTTAGTCCAGGCCTGTTTGGGGTCGCATTGGTGGGCCTAGTGCTAAGATTTCATGCGGTCCCAGGTATAAATTTTTTCTTATTTTTGAAAATGGAAAAGAGGTACAAGCCGGGTCTTGTGATGTTGGGGGAGAATAGGGTGTCAGTACTTTGTGTAGTGCGCTTAGAGGGTGCCATGCAGCCTGCCTGATCTAATAGTACAGACGTAACTAATAGGCTGTATGCCAGCTTGGTGCACTACATGTAACCGTGTGACTGGCACCTTCTAGAAGTCTTATCTGTGTGCAATGATAATGCTAAGCAGCCCCCCCTCATGAATAGTAGACGTGAGAGTGGATGTTCATCAGTATCTTGCACCTGAGTAATCTCCTTCTATGTAGCATTGTGGCTTGTCTGCATCCTCTTGGGAACTGGTGTATAACCGGCCGTCGTATGAGTTAAGGTACTCTTACATTTCCCAACCTGGGCCGTGTAAAAGAGCGCCGATCAACCAGACAGCTCGTTGATCGGCACTCGTTTGATCCTTTCACATAGAGTTAGTATGGAACAGAGCGCTCGTTACTCCTATTTCCTGTCCCCATACATTTCTATCATGTCGGCAGTACGTCTCCCTGCTTACACAGGAAAATGTGCTGCCGACAATGATAATATTTTCTGCCATAAAAACGATACAATCAGCCGATGAACAAGTGTTTTCTCCTTCAACGGCTGATCATTGCTCTGGTTACACAAGGCAATTATCAGGGATGAGCGTTCCCAGAACGCACGTTTGCCCGATAATTGGCCAGTGTAAAAGGGCCTTAAGTATGCAAACTCTTATCCACATCCTATGTTGGATCAGCTACAAAAGGTAGCGGGGACAGAGGCAAAACTTGAAATTCCTGTGTCCCAATGCAAAATCTGTAACAGGCCAAAGTGTATAATAATAAAGTCTTTGTTACGTCTATGGCCGGGGGTCGTTGTTCAGACTTACCCCTTGACGATCCCGGCCATGGAATCTCTCTTCTCGGCATCAGCTCCCTCCAGTCACTCTCCCTCAAGACACTCTCTTCCGGGTCCTCGGACTGTTTCCCGCAGGGCACCCGCGCCCGCGCGTGCACGGCCTTAAAGGACCAGTACGCGTCCAGCTGTCAAACATCAATTATCTGCCCAAATGGCTGCTGGACTATAATAAGGGGCTCTGCCCACAGGTTCCTTGTCTGAGCGTTGTTGTATACCCTAGTTTGTCTTGCAAATGGTCTCCCAGTGTTTTCCAGTTCCCAGTGTTACCCGTTCCTGCTGCCTGTACCCTGTATCCTATGCTATCGTATCTACAAGTGAAAGTCAAGTTGTGCCTTCCGCTGCATCCACAATGTCACCTGCTGTGAAAGTCAAGTCGTGTCTTCCCGCTGCATCCATGGCATCACCTGCTGTGAAAGTCAAGTCCTGCTTCCACTACTGTCTACATGGCCTCAGGTACCCGTTCTGAACTATAGTCATTGTTTTGTACCTTGTTGGCCAGCTGCTACCCCGCTACGCGGTACGGTCCAGTGGGTCCACACCCCACGCCGTGACAGTCTTCTTATGTGGCAGAGGGACATTTGGGTTTCGTCAAGCACCGGGGCCTAGATGAAACTGCTACTTCTGAACTCTCTAAACCTATGGCTTTGGGTAGGGTGGTGGTGGTGGCGGTGGAGGGGGTAACAAGTAAAGACATGTGCAGTTCCATTGTGGGCTGTATATCAATGTATAAAGTTTGCAGGATGACTAAAAAAATGAGTGTGTTGAGCAGGCTGCATGTAGTAGATTCCTAAACATAGTGATACCAATATCAAGTTGACCTCCTGGTTTAAGGGGTTCTCTAGTTAAAAAGTTCTCTTGACAATAACCTGATCACAAAGTTTCCTCCTGCTCAGACCCCCAGCAATCAGCTGTAATCTGTGGGGAAACCTGGCAGGATGTGTTGAGAAAGAAAGATAGATAGATAGATAGATAGATAGATAGATAGATAGATAGATAGATAGATAGATAGATAGATAGATAGATAGATAGATAGATAGATAGATAGATAGATAGATAGATAGATATGAGATAGATAGATAGATAGATAGATAGATAGATAGATAGATAGATAGATAGATAGATAGATAGATAGATAGATAGATAGATAGATAGATAGATGATAGATAGATAGATAGATAGATAGATAGATAGATAGATAGATAGATATGAGATAGATAGATAGATAGATAGATAGATAGATAGATAGATAGATAGATAGATAGATAGATAGATATGAGATAGATAGATAGATAGATAGATAGATAGATAGATAGATATAGATATGAGATAGATATGAGATAGATAGATAGATAGATAGATAGATAGATAGATAGATAGATAGATAGATAGATAGATAGATAGATAGATAGATAGATAGATAGATAGATAGATAGATAGATAGATATGAGATGATAGATAGATAGATAGATAGATAGATAGATAGATAGATAGATATGAGATGATAGATAGATAGATAGATAGATAGATAGATAGATAGATAGATAGATAGATAGATAGATAGATAGGGGATAGATAGATAGATAGATAGATAGATAGATAGATAGATAGATAGATAGATAGATAGATAGATAGATAGATAGATAGATAGATAGATAGATAGATATGAGATAGATAGATAGATAGATAGATAGATTTCTGTTTTCTTTCTTTTAAAATGTATACATTTAGGATAAGAAAGGTCATTCCTCGGCACGTTTTCTCGAGTTTTCAATTCTTAAATGTCTGAACCATAACTACTCTTTGCGCAGAATATCGCTTGACATGACAAACAGCGAGAATCGTGAGTCTCCGGTGCGCGCAGCTATTAATATCAGGACAATAAGTATCAGGTCACATCACATTCCTCGTTCTGAACTCTTCCTGATGTAGATTTTTTGGAGCGCACTGAATTCCACTTCCATTGATTTCTTCTTTTTAAAGTGATCGGATCAATTTTTATGACATTGAGCGCAGAAAAAACGTATGAGCCGCATATCGCGCTGGCATTTCCTCAGAGGATTGTTTCAAAATGAGATTTGACGACTTGTTTTAGTGAATCAGATGTTTCACTACAGAAGACTGGAGAATTACTTTCTTTGTAGCTGTTGTGTGCACAGAGTAATAGTGGTTAGAGCATAGATATAGAACATATATATATAGAACATAGATATAGAACATAGATATAGAACATAGATATAGAACATAGATATAGAACATAGATATAGAACATAGATATAGAACATTGCTATAGAACATTGATATAGAACATAGATATAGAACATAGATATAGAACAGTGATATGGAACATAGAACATAGATATAGAACATAGATATAGAACATTGATATAGAACATAGATATAGAACAGTGATATAGAACATAGATATAGAACAGTGATATAGAACATAGATATAGAACATAGATATAGAACATTGATATAGAACAGTGATATGGAACATAGAACATAGATATAGAACAGTGATATAGAACAGTGATATGGAACATAGAACATAGATATAGAACAGTGATATAGAACATAGAACATAGATATAGAACATAGATATAGAACAGTGATATAGAACATAGATATAGAACAGTGATATGGAACATAGAACATAGATATAGAACAGTGATATAGAACATAGAACATAGATATAGAACATAGATATAGAACAGTGATATAGAACATAGAACATAGATATAGAACATAGATATAGAACATTGATATAGAACATAGATATAGAACAGTGATATAGAACATAGATATAGAACATAGATATAGAACATTGATATAGAACATTGATATAGAACATTGATATAGAACATTGATATAGAACATAGATATAGAACAGTGATATAGCCATGGCTTGAGAAAGGTTCCTGTTGAACCGAAACGTTGCTGTTATTCCTTGAGATGAATAAATCCACCCTGTTTTTCATCCGTCCTGAAGTCCTGGTGCCGTTACTACGGTCTATGCTGGTATATATATATATATATATATATATATATATATATATATATATAGAACATAGATCTAGAACATAGATCTAGAACATAGATCTAGAACATAGATCTAGAACATAGATATAGAACATTGATATAGAACATTGATATAGAACATTGATATAGAACATTGATATAGAACATTGATATAGAACATAGATATAGAACATAGATATAGAACATAGATAAAGAACATAGATATAGAACATAGATATAGAACATAGATAAAGACCATAGATATAGAACATAGAACATAGATATAGAACATTGATATAGAACATTGATATAGAACATTTTTAAATAATTATATAAAATCATTTCAATTACAAACAAAATATATTTTTTTGCCCTTAAAAGGGCACTTGGCTTCTGCTGTTGGGTGTGGGGCACTTGGTAATTCGGTAATGGCGGAATGTTTTGCTCCCCATGAACTCTCTTCTTGCTTTGCTTGTGCTTACACACAGTAGCCAATCTGAACACTTAGAGCTACAGTATAAGGCTGAGTTCACACGGGGTGGATATGCTGCGTAATAGTACGCAGCATATCTGCGCTGCGCGGCGCCAGGAATTCCGGGCGGAAAACCGCACCAAACTGTGTTGCAGTTTTTCGCCCGGAATGTCCACTGCGGAAAACTGCAGCACTTAGCCGGCCTGCCAGCATGACATTTCATCCCAGGAGATCGCTGCAGCCTGTGATTGGCTGCAGTGGTCACATGGGATGTAACATCATCCCAGGAGGCCGCGCTGGATGGAGGAACACAGACTTCTGGGTGAGGATGAGATTTTTATCTTTTCTGAGTTGCTTTTTTGCGGCGGAATCGCTGGGAATCCGCCGCAAAAAACTCCGCAACAACTGCTATTTGTTGCAGGATTTACCTCCCCATTGGGTTCAATGGGGAAAACCCACAACAAATAAGCAGCGTTTACCCAAAAACAATTGACGTGCATCAGAATAAAACTCTGCACCGCAGCTCAATTTTATGAGCGTTTTTTCCGCTCAGTATTTACGCAGCGTGTGGAGGAGATTTGTTTTATCACATTCACTTTGCTGCTACTGTATTATGCTGCGGGTTTTCCACAATCCCGTTGTGGAAAAACCGCAGTATGTACGCAACATCTGAACTGACGCTAAGGCTGAATGCACACGTTGCGTAATTTGATGCGGAAAATACGCATCAAAACCGCAGGTAAACAAACTGAATACCGCCGCTAAAACTGCATCTAATAGTGCGTTTTTTTTAATGCGTTTTGATGCGTTCTAGGTGCGGTTTTACATTTTGATGCGGAAATAGGTGCGTTTTTTGCTGCATATTCTGTTGCGTTTTTCTTTAAACCTAGACACATACGATTGGCAAGCGGAAACGCAAGATAAATTGACATGCTGCGGATTTTAAAATACGCACCACAGGTCAATTTTACGTGCAGAAAAAATCTGCGCCGTGTCGATGACATTTCTTGAAATCTCATTTACTTTGCTGGTACTGTATTACACTGCGGATTTGCCGCACGCAAAACCGCACGTAATACGCATCTTGTGCATTGCAAGTTCACACGTAGCGTAAATACTGCAGATTTTCTGCAATGGATTTCGTTGCGGAAAATCCGCAGCATAATACAGTAGCATCAAAGTGGATGATTTAAAAAAATCTCCTCCACACGCTGCGTAAACAATAAGCGGGAAAAAAACGCTCAGAAATTGACCTGCGGTGCGTTTATTTCATCCCCAGCTTGTCAATTGTATTTGCGTAATCGCTGCTTATCTGTTGTGGGTTTTCACCATTGAATTCAATGAAGAGGTAAAACCCGCAACAAAAAGCAGATGTTGCGTTTTTTTGCGGCGGAAAAGCAGCGATTCCGCCGCAAAAGACACTAAAAATAAATAAATCTTATACTTACCCAGAATTCTGTGTTTCTTCGCCCAGACCAGCCTCCTGGGATGCCGGGCTGCAGGACGGCGGAGGGACGTGTCGCCATGGCTACGTACAGTAAGTATGAAACATATGTGCAGTTTTCCACAGCGTTTTTTGGGCCGGAATTCCCCGCGGCGCACAGGGTGAATACGCTGTGAACTTTTACGCATTGTATCCGCCCTGTGTGAACATAGCCTAGTCCTTGGGGGACAGAAAAGCAGCCGTTCTGAACCTGTAATGGGATATGAGGTGGATTTCAGCCTACCTGAGGCTCCCAATAGACGATGCCGTTAAGCTTGAGTCACTGATTTTCGCTGCGCCCTAATGAATTCGCTCTAGAGCAGCCAACATTGAAGACAATAAACAGAAGGTGCTGTAAGAGTTACCTAGAAAAAGTGACTTGTCTTGACTTCACCTTCACATGTGCCGTAAAGGGGTTGTCCAGGCACAGCGCATCTTACATACTAATAACCTATCCACAGGATAGGCCATCAGGATATGATCGTGGGGGTCTGACACCCGGACCCCGCACCTATACGAAGTTCCAGCTGTAGTTTTGCAGTAGTCGATGTTAGCGGCAGAAGGCTCCGTACACTGTGTAGCGGTCGTCCTGCAGTACTGCAGCTCTCCTCTTATCCAAGTGAATAGGAGCAGAGCTGCAGTACGTCCGCACGTCCGCTGCACAGTATACGCCGCCTTCTGCTCCCATCAACGACCACTGCCAAACTTCCGGTGCCCGGAGTCAGCCGGAAACAACTGAACGGTGCGCAGGGGCGTAGCTAAAGGCTCATGGGCCCTGGTGCAAGAATTCAGCTTGGGCCCCCCTACCCTTCCCCAACACCACTAGACCCCTGCACTCACCTATGCCCAGCTGCATTGCCCAATAGACCCCAATGGATGCCCCCACAGTATAATGCCCCTCATACCTGCCCACACAGTATAATGCCACCACACAGTATAATGTCCCCCATAGCAGCCCCACACGCAGTATAATACCCCTCATAGCTGACCACCACAGTATAATGATGCCCATAGTTGCCCCCCACAGTATATTGCCACCACACAGTATATAATGCCACCCCATAGCTGCCCCCATACAGTATAATGCCCCATACAGTATAATTCCCTCCATAGCTGCCCCATACAGTATAATGCCCCCATAGCTGCCCCATACAGTATAATTCCCCCCATACAGTATAATGCCCCCCATAAAGTATAATACCCCCCATAGCTGTCTCATACAGTATAATGCCCCCTCAGCAGCTACCATATGAGCCCCCCCTCCCATACCCAGTACAACGCCCCCATATGTACCTAATAGAAAAATAATAACATAATTACTTACCGATCCCCGTTGCCACGTCGTGTGGAGGATCCTTCTCATTCTCTTCACTGTGCTGTGAGTAACTCGGCACAGACAGGTGTGATGACATCACTACCGAGCCGCTGGCAGCACAGTGAATGCTGGAGCAAGTCTACAACAATGAACCCAACTGAATGTGCGTCCTGCGAACGCAGATTCAGTTGGAAGTAGGACCAGCGCGGTCAGCGCTGTGTGGCAACAGGGGCCCAACGGGCACCTCAGGCTTAGGGGCCAGTTGCAGTTGTGACCGTTGCAACCCCTACAGCTGTCGATGCACAGTCCTGCTGTCGGACCCCCACAGATCATATAGTGATGACCTATCCTGTGGATAGATCATCAGTATGAAAAACTGCCCCGTGCCTGGACAACTCCTTGTAATGGGGTTTCCAAGATTTTTATATTTATACGTTTGGGCTCAAGTGGAAAATAACAAACTTTGCAATAAACTTACCGATGCTGCTCCAGTCACCCGCCGCCGGTCTTGTGCAGCCCTTACTGCTCCTGTTGTTATATATCCTGATGTAACGTTTATTGTGACTACATGTCGGGTGACCCCAGCAGAAAATCACTGGCCACAGTGGTAACGTTAGGTCCATAGTGACAATGTAGAAAAACTTATATCAGTAGCAGTCAACCTGTGGCTCTCTTGGTGTTGTGAAACTATAACTGTGTACCTTTTGTGGGCCTACAACCCCTAACATGCCCGGCCAGTCCCAGGCCATGCTGAGAGTTGTAGTCTCATCACAGTTTAAGAGGCACATCTTGCAGACATTGGTGGAGAGGGGAGAGGAGAGGGGCCCTATAGAAAATAAATTATACTTGGCCCCTATTTACGGTTCTTGGTTTTACCACCCAGGACATATTGGCCTACAGTATTCTCCCTCTACGCCCTTTTCTTGTGCAATGCTCCTGTTTGCCAACAAAACAGGTCCTAGATAGTAGAGTTCTGCACAGGTTTTCTCCAGGGACAGAGATATTTGGGGTACAGAGCTATGTGTAGCACCTAGGCCCTTGTGCCTGAGCGGGCCGAAGGCCCCTCTGCCCCATAAGAAGACTTCAGTGTTATAAATGGCACACGGTAGATGGGGACCCTGTTATAGACTTTACATCAAGGTGTAAGACGACTTCTGCAAGGCAAAAACAATTCTTACAAGACTAATTGTCTCCAAAAATGGCCACAATGGGGTGTAAATAACTTCTCAGCAGAGAGGCACAGTCTCTAATTAAATTGTTACACAAACAATGGCGGCCATGCGGGCAATGGCCGCTCGCCAACTATATTTACGGACAGAGCTTTTAACTCCTCACCGATTCTTGTTTCCGGCCCCTTTCTCTCTCTCTCTCTCTCTCTCTCTCTCTCTGGCCTTGGTCAATGTCTATTGCTTCCTTGCAACTCCACCCACCGTTTCAGCAAACTTACTTTTGGGGAGGCCACCTGGAAGCTCCACCCACCGAATCTTTACTACATCTTGCGGAGAGGTTCCCTGTCAACTCGACCCGCCGTCAATGGTCCCTCCCCAGCTTCAAGGACTTTCTCTACTCATCATTACAATTGCTCTCGGGGGCCATAGCACCGCCCCAGTGTAAGGAATGCGGCGTACCTGTGCTGACTGCGACCTCACGCTGCTGTTGGCGTTACAAAGTTAGCCACCAGGGCTGGGCTCCCTGTCTCTAAGAACCCCAGAGCAGCTGCATTGTCCGCCTCTATAGTATCTGCCCGCTTGGTAGCAGATTTTCGCTGTTATTCAGAACTCCAGTCACTATTTATACAATTATTCTCAGAAAGTTACATTTAGATCCAGTTCTAGATAAATCGTTTGGAACTTTTAGTTCACATAAATGCTGTGAAGTAAAACATGCTATTTAAAGGCCAAGCAATTCACACAAGGAAACACTGTGTCAATATGAAAAGAAATGATATTAAAATAAATGTGATGTTACTCACGGCTACATCTGCTGCTGTTTTTCCCAGGGCTGCATCTGATTTACACAACTATGCAGCACAAAACCTGCACCTATGAAATAGAGATAACTGGCGAGAAATAGGTTTAAACATAGTATGTTAAGCATACAGATGTAGCAGAGCTGAAATTGTCAATTGACACCACTCATCATATTATCACCAAATGATATCATGGTGTTAATATGTAATTTCAAGGAAATATTGTTACATTTCACAATCTAATGTCAGAAAACGAACTGCCGCCAGCAGGTCAGCATCAGTACAGGATAAGTAATGTAATATATGTACACAGTAACCAACAGAATAGTGAGTGCAGCTCTGGAGTATAATACAGGCTGTAACTCAGGATCAGTACAGGATAAGTAATGTAATGTATGTACACAGTTGACTCCACCAGCAGAATAGTGAGTGCAGCTCTGGAGTATAATACAGGATGTAACTCAGGATCAGTACAGGATAAGTAATGTATGTACACAGTGACTCCACCAGCAGAATAGTGAGTGCAGCTCTGGAGTATAATACATGGTGTGACTCAGGATCAGTACAGGATAAGTAATGTAATGTATATACACAGTGACTCCACCAGCAGAATAGTGAGTGCAGCTCTGGAGTATAATACAGGATGTAACTCAGGATCAGTACAGGATAAGTAATGTATGTACACAGTGACTCCACCAGCAGAATAGTGAGTGCAGCTCTGGAGTATAATACAGGATGTAACTCAGGATCAGTACAAGATAAGTAATGTAATGTATGTACACAGTGACTCCACTAGCAGAATAGTGAGTGCAGCTCCGAAGTATAATACATGCTCTAATTTAGGATCAGTACAAGACCTGTGACTGTAAACTATACATTGTATTACAATAACTAGATTCTAACCAGAGGACACTAAAGACTGGAGATTGACTACTAGACGCTAGGCAGCGGAAAATGACCCAAAAGACTGAAATCCTATGACCTTAATCAGGCTGCAGAGAGAAGGTAGCAGGTAAGTTCCATGCCAAACCTTAAAGAGAACTTTCACCTCCCCATACATGTGCAGCTGAGTGCAGCATGTAATGGGGAGGGCCGCACAAACTCTGGGGCACTTTAATTTTTTTTCTACCTTCCTCCGTTATTTAGATATCGGTGCCGTTATATTTGTCACCCAATATTTAAATAACCCCCTGAACTGTCATTGGGGCGTGTACTGGCAAGGGGGCGTGTTACTATGGCTGTGACACGGTGCAATCAAATATGGACAGTGCCACAGCAAGAGCGAGGATAGAGGAGAGAGTGTGCGCGAGCGCGCGCGCACGCTCTCACTCTTCAGCTTTCAAGATCAGTCTTCTGCCGAACTGGCAAGGGGACGTGTCACTGATACGGACAGTGTAAGAGCTGTGGAGAGGAGAGCGCGCACGCACACTCTCATATCTTTAGCTGTTGTGAGAGATCAGTCTTGTATTGTCTGCCGAACTGGCAAGGGGGCGTGTCTGTGCTACGGACAGTGCAAGCGCTCCCCTGCTCTTACAGTCTCCATAGCAGTGACACGCCCCCTTCCCAATTCGGCAGAAGACTGATCTTGAAAGCTGAAGAGTGCACGCGCGCGCATACACACTCTCTCCTCTATACTCGCTCTTGCTGTAACACAGTCCATATCTGATTGGACAGTCACAGCCATAGTAACACGCCCCCTTGCCAGTACACGCCACAATGACAGTTCAAGGGGTTATTTAAATATCGGGCGCCAAATATAACGGCACCAATATCTAAATAACGGAGGAAGGTAGAAAAAAAATGTAAAGTGTCCCAGGGTTTGTGCAGCCCTCCCCATTACATGCTGCACTCAGCTGCACATGTATGGGGAGGTGAAAGGTTCTGACTTTGATAATTGAGGGCAGGGACTGGAACTTCATCACTGGATAATAAATTTAGACCTTTTGTAAAAAATGGACTTAGCTGTTATGCCACTAAATCCCTAGGAATAGACCTGTTTATGGGGATACCGTGACAGGGTAATTCTTCACAGGGTATCCAGAGAGAATGTGTTGGAATAGGGGAGATGGGACTTTGGATACCAGAATATGGCCATTATCCTACAAAAAGAGCAGGCACCAAAAATACCAATTAAGAACGAACTGGATCCCTAGGAATTGTAATATAACAGTGTTTAATCAGCAGCTGAGCATTGTGCCAGGGAATCCATCAACTCTATAATGACACCAGTATCAGGAAGAAGTCATAGGAACTTTTAGTACCTACAGAATTTACACACAAACGACCATCAGGAATAGAAATCTGCACATTATAGAGGTGAAGCTCCATTTTATTAACATTTACTTATACAATATATTGAGAAAATGTTGAATGTTGCATATTTGTATCATCTTCATTACTTTCTTGCTCTTTTCAAGTAGTTTTTAGTTAATTTTGACAGCATGTAAAAAAAAATGGAAAGCATCAGCAAGTAGGACAGGTCACCAGATTTACTATTCTTATTATTGCCTCTTTTTAGGTAATAAAGTTCACAGTGGTTCACTGTTCTTGTTCTGATTAGCTGATTAATATCCCCCCCAGGTGAACTATGGATATGCTATAAATATCTCTCATCAGACTACCAATATCTGAAAGGTTTGAGGTCCCATCCATGGTACTCTTTGGGTATGTTCACACAAAGCGAATACGCAGCGTAAAAGTACACAGCACATCCGCCCTGAGTGGCGCAGGGAATTCCGGAAAGTGTCCACTGCGGAAAACTGCACATAAAAAAAGTTTCATACATAAGTAACAATGGCAACACGTCCCTCTGCCGTCCCACATGCCTCCTGGGATGATGTTGCATGGGATGAAACGTCATCTCAGGAGGCCGGCCTTATGAAGAAGCACAAAATTCTGGGTAAGATTTTAATTTTTTTCCAGAGTTTCGATCTTTGCTACGGAATCGCAGCTTTTCCGCTGCAAAAATCGCAACATCTGCTATTTGACATGCTGCGGTAGGGCTGGGCAATTAATCAACAAATAATCAAAATCAAAATTCAGCGCAATTAATCGTGTGAATTTCGGTTTTATCAATTATTTTCTCCGGATTTAAACTGTGTCTGCAACTATTAATTCAATGGCGGAACATGCAAATAGGGGGTGTGTCATGCAAAAGGGGTGTGGTCTAAATAATTGTTCAATAATCGTAATCGAGGTTACATGTTCAATTAATCGTGATTTTGGTCATAATTGCCCAGCCCTATGTATAAACGTATTAAAAAAAACGCACCGCAGGTCAATTTCTGAGCGTTTTTTTCCGCTTACCATTTACGGAGTGTGTTTTTTCTAATCTCATCCACTCTGCCGCTACTGTATTATGCTGCAGATTTTCCGCAACAAAATCTGTTGCGGATAATCCGCAGTATTCACGCTACGTGTGAACTAACCCTAATCTTCCTGCTGAACCTGCAGTCTGACCCTAACCTTTCTGCTGAGCCTGCAGTCTGACCCTAACCTTTCTGCTGAGCCTGCAGTCTGACCCTAACCTTCCTGCTGAACCTGCAGTCTGACCCTTACCTTTCTGCTGAGCCTGCAGTCTGACCCTAACCTTTCTGCTGAACCTGCAGTCTGACCCTAACCTTCCTGCTGAACCTGCAGTCTGACCCTAACCTTTCTGCTGAGCCTGCAGTCTGACCCTAACCTTTCTGCTGAGCCTGCAGTTTGACCCTAACCTTCCTGCTGAACCTGCAGTCTGACCCTTACCTTTCTGCTGAACCTGCAGTCTGACCCTAACCTTCCTGCTGAACCTGCAGTCTGACCCTAACCTTTCTGCTGAACCTGCAGTCTGACCCTAACCTTTCTGCTGAGCCTGCAGTCTGACCTTAACCTTTCTGCTGAGCCTGCAGTCTGACCCTAACCTTCCTGCTGAACCGGCAGTCTGACCCTAACCTTTCTGCTGAGCCTGCAGTCTGACCCTAACCTTCCTGCTGAACCTGCAGTCTGACCCTAACCTTTCTGCTGAGCCTGCAGTCTGACCCTAACCTTTCTGCTGAGCCTGCAGTTTGACCCTAACCTTCCTGCTGAACCTGCAGTCTGACCCTTACCTTTCTGCTGAGCCTGCAGTCTGACCCTAACCTTTCTGCTGAACCTGCAGTCTGACCCTAACCTTCCTGCTGAACCTGCAGTCTGACCCTAACCTTTCTGCTGAGCCTGCAGTCTGACCCTAACCTTTCTGCTGAGCCTGCAGTTTGACCCTAACCTTCCTGCTGAACCTGCAGTCTGACCCTTACCTTTCTGCTGAGCCTGCAGTCTGACCTTAACCTTTCTGCTGAGCCTGCAGTCTGACCCTAACCTTTCTGCTGAACCTGCAGTCTGACCCTAACCTTCCTGCTGAACCTGCAGTCTGACCCTAACCTTTCTGCTGAGCCTGCAGTCTGACCCTAACCTTTCTGCTGAGCCTGCAGTTTGACCCTAACCTTCCTGCTGAACCTGCAGTCTGACCCTTACCTTTCTGCTGAGCCTGCAGTCTGACCCTAACCTTTCTGCTGAACCTGCAGTCTGACCCTAACCTTCCTGCTGAACCTGCAGTCTGACCCTAACCTTTCTGCTGAACCTGCAGTCTGACCCTAACCTTTCTGCTGAGCCTGCAGTCTGACCTTAACCTTTCTGCTGAGCCTGCAGTCTGACCCTAACCTTCCTGCTGAACCGGCAGTCTGACCCTAACCTTTCTGCTGAGCCTGCAGTCTGACCCTAACCTTTCTGCTGAGCCTGCAGTCTGACCCTAACCTTTCTGCTGAGCCTGCAGTTTGACCCTAACCTTCCTGCTGAACCTGCAGTCTGACCCTTACCTTTCTGCTGAGCCTGCAGTCTGACCCTAACCTTTCTGCTGAACCTGCAGTCTGACCCTAACCTTCCTGCTGAACCTGCAGTCTGACCCTAACCTTTCTGCTGAACCTGCAGTCTGACCCTAACCTTTCTGCTGAGCCTGCAGTCTGACCTTAACCTTTCTGCTGAGCCTGCAGTCTGACCCTAACCTTCCTGCTGAACCGGCAGTCTGACCCTAACCTTTCTGCTGAGCCTGCAGTCTGACCCTAACCTTTCTGCTGAGCCTGCAGTCTGACCCTAACCTTCCTGCTGAACCTGTAGTCTGACCCTAACCTTCCTGCTGAACCTGCAGTCTGACCATAACCTTTCTGCTGAGCCTGCAGTCTGACCCTAACCTTTCTGCTGAGCCTGCAGTCTGACCAGAGATTTGCTTTCTCTCTACTTTTTCCATTTGCCAGCACCCACTTTCTCCAGCAGAGCTCACAGGACTCTTGTCTATCTTTGAAATCCCCCTTTAATCCATGACAACCTGAGAGAGCAGGATATACTACCAAATCACTTAGGGTATGTTCACACGCAAACTCAAAAACTTCTGAAAATACGGAGCTGTTTTCAAGGGAAAACAGCTTCTGATTTTCAGACGGTTTTTAAGCCACTCACGTTTTTCACTGCGTTTTTTACGGCTGTTTTTGGAGCTGTTTTCAATAGAGTCTATGAAAAACGGCTCCAAAAACGTCCCAAGAAGTGACCTGCACTTCTTTTTCGCGGCCGTTTTTTACGTGGCCGTTTTTCAAAACGGCCGTGTAAAAAAACTGCCCGTCGGAACAGAACGCCGTTTTTTCCATTGAAATCAATGGGCAGATGTTTGGAGGCGTTCTGCTTCCGATTTTTCGCCCATTTTTCGGGTCGTAAACGCCGACAATAGGCTGTGTGAACATACCCTTACTGATGCAGGCACTGGATATATGGACACTCCTCAACATTGAAATTGCAACACCAAGAAGGAAATCTGCAGTATTTACGCTCTGTGTGAACCCGGCCTTAGTTTTCCTGGGTTCCTCGCTTCCAATACTTATAGTCTTTCGAAAAGGCTTCCTCGAAACCAGTATCTTCAGTGACTCCTTTCCTTACTCTACAATAAACGTCAAAATGATTAAAAAAACATAAAGTACTAATCCAATCTTCAAAGTGATAAATCGGACAATCCGAAAAACTCGCCTTGGCACAAAATGACAAAATAAATGTCGTTTAATCTGTGGTTGTTATGACTGGAAGAAAAAGACAAGGAGTCAGTGGGAATAACGTGCGCTGCACTCCAGATATGGATTTTAATCATTTGCTGTCAGAGGTACAAGAATCATGTTGTAATAAACCGTGTGAGATCTGCCGGCACATCCGGGCACAATAAACACGCCACGCTATACATATATCCAGATACTCTGCGGAGAACATGTCATCGCTTCCCGGATACTTTCATTACGTCGCAATTGTTAGGCTGGAGTCACACGAGCATGTTCGGTCCGTAAAGGACGCAACGTATTTCGGCCGCAAGTCCCGGCCCGATACAGTGCAGGGATCCGGGCTCCTAGCATCATAGTTATGTACGATGCTAGGAGTCCCTGTCTCGCTGCGGTACAACAGTCCCGTACTGTAATCATGTTTTCAGTACGGGACAGTTGTCCGGCAGCGAGCCAGGGACTCCTAGCGTCGTACATAACTATGATGCTAGGAGCCCGGATCCCTGCACTGTATCGGGCCGGGACTTGCGGCCGAAATAGGTTCCGTTCTTTACGGACCGAACATGCTCGTGTGAATCCAGCCTTAAAACTGCGGTAACTTTAGAAGATGTGCAGGATTCCGCAGTCAGAACTCGGCCCCATTTTCTGGGAGCGTATAGGCTTCTGGGGTTAAATAATAGATCGTATGCCGGTCTATGGGGAAGACTAGAAATACTGGAGTAAAAGGAGGCCGACAAGGTGCAAACAGGGCATGCAGCCGTTAGAGGAACGTCATACATTGATAAAACCTCAATATAGTGGCTGCACTTAGTAGAATTGGAATCTCACAAAATGATTGTGTGTGTTGGGAAATCTTTCACCGGCCCATGATTTATATCACCCAGAGGATTACCATAGAGTCAGAGAACGCCCCTGCTATGTGGCCTCTTGTGGGGTCCACCACTGAACTGCCCTCAGGGCCTCTCTTCACATCATTGGATTACATTATAACATTTTCTTTACCTGCAGTCACCACTAGAGGGAGCTCACTAAATATTAAATCTATACAGCTCCCAATAATTGCAATGAGCGCTGTGTAAATCCAAAGCACAGGGTATATCCAGTTTCAGTTGTTGTATATATGCAGCTTTTCAAGAGGGGTCAATTCTCAGTTTTGCTATGGGGTCCAATGATTTCTGTGAACGTCCCTTTTACGACCTCATGATTCATCATGTAAATTCCACAATGATGTAATAATTCCACACAAAGCTATGGAGCAGGCGCAGGTAGGTGGTAATTGTGCACTGTTGTGCTGGCATTAATGGAGGGCCCTGTGCATCTGACACTAATATGAGGGGCACTGTGTGGCTGGCACTGCTATAGGGGGCACAGTGTGGCTGACACTTTTCTGAAAGTCACTGTGTTTCTGACACTAATGGAGGACAGTGTGTAGCTGGCCCTGATAATGAGGGCACGGTGTGGCTGGCACTGTTAGGGGGTACTGTATGGCTGGCACTCTTATGGGGGCACAGTGTGGCTGACACTGTTATGGAAGTCACTATGCTGCTGGCATTAATGGAGAATACGGTGCAGCTGGCACTGTTATAGGGGGCACTGTGTGGCTGACACTGTTATAGGGGATACAGTGCCTGGCACTGCTAAAGGGGACACTATATGGTTGACACTGTTAGGGGGGCACCATGTGGTTGACACTGTTAGGGGGGCACCATGTGTCTGGCACTGTTATGGGGATACAGTGTGGCTGGCACTTTTCTGGAAGTCACTGTATTTCTGACACTAATGGTGCATGCTGTGTATCTGGTACTGTTAGGGAGCACTGTATGGCTGGCACGGTTATGGGGGCACACTGTGGCTGGCACTGTTGTGGACGACCCTGTGTGCCTAGTATTAATAGGGAGGCCGGTGTTACTGAACAGTTTTTCTATTCATCAGTAGAGATGATGGATACTCTAAAAATCAGGTTTGCCTTACGGTCAATGCACACGATGCGCATTACATACGGTTTAGCCGCGCGTATTTGCGTGCAATAGGCATAGCCAATGAGATTCCAGGGAATCTCATGAAGACGCTGCAGTGATTTTCGGGACATAAATTGACCTGCGGTGCGTATTTTAGAAACTGCGGAATGTCAATTTATCCCACGATTCTGCTTGCGAATTCTATCTCCGTAGTTCTGGAGAAATACGCAGCAAAACCCGCAGCATGAAAACGCAGCGATTTACATAGCAAAATGTAAAAACAGCACCGAAAAACACGTTTTTCTTCCGGTTTTGCTGCATATTTTCCGCAGCAAAATATGCAACGTGTGCATGTAGCCTTAGTTTGATAAGCTGTATACAGAATGCTGAATAATACAGAGTCCTAGCGAGGCCACCCTCCACCCGGAGCAAAGATTCAGCTCACTGCGCCAGCCCTGGATCTAAATACCCTAGACAAGAAGTGGCTTGTTGGCAGCCCCCCTGACAAAGCTCCCGGGGCAACTGCCTTACTCACTAGTCCATTTAATTTTATTCACCGTTGATTTACCTACAGTTGTGTAATAACCGTAGGTAACGCATTGTAATATCGTGACGAGCTGTGTCAAAACTTGGCTCTGCTACATCTGTCAACATTTCTCAAATCCAAATGTTTTGTGATACTGTTATTTTTGCTGGTTTATATGACAGTCAGAACCCACATTATAACTGTATTCTGTATGATAATCCAATAATCTGGTGGTTTATATGGATTGTGATATTTTGTGTTGTACACTGGAGCAGCGTCACCGGGATATTACATGTACCGCTGCTCAGTGACCCATCATTTCTTCCACTGACCCCAACTTCACGTCGATCATTAATGTGATTAGTCCAATTCTCATCACTCTCAAGGGTGGAGGAGGGTGAGACGGGAACCTGGCCGACCCTTGTCTAGTTTATCCCCAGTAACTATGTGTGCGATTAGTAACGAGGACAGCGTCTGAATCATCTCCTTATTTCTCATATATTAAAGCAGCAAAGTTTTCTATAATTACCTCAGAACAAATCCTTACTGATCATGTATGTAAATGATTTCTATATTTGAGCTATCTATCTATCTATCTATCTATCTATCTATCTATCTATCTATCTATCTATCTATCTATCTATCTATCTATCTATCTATCTATCTATCTATCTATCTATCTATCTCTCATCTATCTATCTCTCATCTATCTATCTATCTATCTATCTATCTATCTATCTATCTATCTATCTATCTATCTATCTATCTATCTATCTATCTATCTATCTATCCATCCATCCATCCATCCATCCATCCATCCATCTATCTCATATCTATCTATCTATCTATCTATCTATCTATCTATCTATCTATCTATCTATCTATCTATCTATCTATCTATCTATCTATCTATCTATCTATCTATCTATCTATCTATCTCTCATCTATCTATCTATCTATCTATCTATCCATCCATCCATCCATCCATCCATCCATCCATCCATCCATCCATCCATCTATCTATCTATCTATCTATCTATCTATCTATCTATCTATCTATCTATCTATCTATCTATCTATCTATCTATCTATCTATCCATCTATCCCTCATCCAGTGGCATACAAGAGAGGGAGGCACATTCTGATCATTGTAATTAGGTCCCCTCTCTTCTATATATTCCACTGGATCAATAGATAGATAGATATTTATAGAATTTTAATTAGTTTAATGCTGGTTCCTAACATCCCCAGATATATGTAGGCTTAGTCCCAGTTCTGGGTGTATGTGCAGCGTAGTTTCCCACCTCATAGAGGTCCCCTTGTGGTGGCAGGTGGGCTCACACAATTTGATCAAAAGGTACACTAAAAACCTCCCTATTGTAAGTAGATTTAGCAGTAATGCATATTTATTTATATTTAGTGGCTTAGGTGACATTAGTGTTCGCAATGTGCTGTCACCATTTTCTTGTGTGCTAGATAGACAGATAGGGTATGTGCACACACACTAATTACGTCCGTAATTGACGGACGTATTTCGGCCGGAAGTCCCGGACCGAACTCAGTGCAGGGAGCAGGGCTCCTAGCATCATACTTATGTACGATGCTAGGAGTCCCTGCCTCGCTGCCGGACAACTGTCCCGTACTGTAATCATGTTTTCAGTACAAGACAGTAGTTCCACAGAGAGGCAGGGACTCCTAGCATCGTACATAAGTATGATGCTAGGAGCCCGGCTCCCTGCACTGTGTTCGGTCCGGTACTTGCGGCCGAAATACGTCCGTCAATTACGGACGTAATTAGTGTGTGTGCACATACCGATAGATGCCCCATATGATATTCAACCATGTATAATGCCCTCTAAGTGCCCAATATAAAATTGAACCATATAGAGAGTGCCTCTTTTAAAGTGCCAGACAATAAATACCAGTTTACAAATAGTGCTTCCCAAAAATAACCATTGTAAATGCCACCATGTATTGTATCCTCCTAAGTGCCCCATATAAAATTGTGCCATTACGATAGTGCCCCATTGAGAGCACTCTAAAAAATTGTGCCAAGTATAGTGCCCCCCTAAGTGCCCCATATAAATTAATGCCAGATAGTTAGTGCCCCCCAAAGTGCCTCATATAAAATTGTACCTGTCTAAGTGCCCCATGTACAGCTATTCCATATAGAAAGTGCCCCATCCCAAAAACGAGTCACATAACTTACCTATCCACATTTCCACGTCGAGTCTAGCAACTCCTCATCTGGTATTGCAGCTCAGCTTAATTGACTTGAACAGGGCTGAGCTGCAGTACCAAAAATAGTCCATAGTCAAGGGTGGCGCTGTTTCTAATCCTTTTTTTCTGATATCCTACAACTCGTCTAATGCCAAGGTGGCTCTGCTACACTGACACACTCAGCTCCACTATATCATGTCATAAGATGAATATCTGTAGTCCTGTAAATTGTATTTAATTTGATAGCCCAATGTATAAACACCCGGTGTATGCCGATAGTCTCGATTCTATTATTAACATACTAAACCGTGGCATTTAAATATCAAGGCATTCAATGCATTTCATAAATTGACAGTAAATACATGATAGGTAAAAACGGACCACTGGCGAGATAATAACTGCCGCCATGACAACCATACACAACGAGAAATTGTCCAGAAGCTTCTATAATGAGATCTTTAGCATACGCCAACTTCATGTCACTTCTTTTCCCTGGTTTTCTCGTTTCCCTCATTTGTAAAAGTTTGCAACACGTACAGTCAAAAAAAATATTTAAAGGGGTTTTTCAAAATGAGGAAAAAGTGTAATTCGAGCTGCTAACGGTCCAAAATAACAGCGTTGTAAGTCCTGGGGTGACTCGCCAGCCGCTCTTTACATAAATGCCTAATGGGCGTTCCTAGACAGCTCGGGGATGGGGCTTAAAATTGTCGAAGAGAAATTAAAAAATTGGGAGGTGTTTTACAACAGATGGACACTGCAGCCAATCACAGGCCACAGCTGTATGACACATGACTGTTGCGGTCATGCAGTAATGGTAGGAGACCATGGGACTATCGGCACTGGGGCAAGAGGGGATTTAACAGGTGAGTAGGTGGCAGGGGAATAATTTGGAGTTCATTGGCCCCAATACGATGTTCTCACCTAACATGTGCCATTTATAATACTGGTGTTATCTTATAAGGTAGAAGGATTTTTTTGGGGCCCCTCAAAAACCAGGGCCCAGGTACGACAATCACCTCTGCACCCTCTATAGCTAGGTAGATGCCCAATTTTTGTCTTGGATCATCATCATTTTTTCAAAAGCTAAAAATTATCTTAAAGGAGTAGTCAAGGAATCAATTTTTTTAAACCAATTAGGGGTAGTTAAAAATTTGTCCCTGCTTCCCCGCTGTGCACCCCTTCTTTTGAAGACCCACAGTTGTCATGGGGCCACATCATTCAGTAATGCTAGTGCTGCACAGAGCCTTAGGGTATGTGCACACACACTAATTACGTCCGTAATTGACGGACGTATTTCGGCCGCAAGTCCCAGACCGAACACAGTGCAGGGAGCCGGGCTCCTAGCATCATAGTTATGTACGATGCTAGGAGTCCCTGCCTCGCTGCAGGACAACTGTCCCGTACTGTAATCATGTTTTCAGTACGTGACAGTGGTCCTGCAGCGAGGCAGGGACTCCTAGCATCGTACATAAGTATGATGCTAGGAGCCCGGCTCCCTGCACTGTGTTCGGTCCGGGACTTGCGGCCGAAATACGTCCGTCAATTACGGACGTAATTGGTGTGTGTGCACATACCCTTATATTTTAGTCACAATGGTTAGGTGATAAGATCACATGATCACTATATAGATTTTTCGATACAATGTATGCCAAGAGTGTGTGTAGATGCTACAGTTACATGTGCTGGCCGGCCTTGCGGGGAGAACAGGGAAACATTTTTAAAGGAACTTGTAGGTAAGTTTGTAACTGTGTGATATCTAGTGCAGGACCTGAGGAGTGGTGTTTGATATGGAAAAACTCTTTGGAATTTTTTTAATCCCTCTGTCATGTTTTGCACCTTAAAGGGAAGGTGTCACGAAAAAAAAAAAAATTAAAATAAATTTGCTTTTAGTATGATATTAAAATACATTTTATTTATTTGTGTTCTTGTGTTGTACTTTTTACTTTTTTCTTACTTTTTCTTCTCTATGGGGGCTGCCATTTTTTTTTTCATCTCTGTATGTGTCGATTAATGACACATACAGAGATGGAATACGGCACCTACATCGCCATAGAGAATGCGAACGGGAGCCGACGGCAGAAGTCATCTCTGTCTAAGTGTCATACTGTCAAAGTGTCCTGGCAGTTATACATGGCACAGATCTAACATCCATCTCTCTTCTCTTCATACAGGTATATAATCCATTTCATTCCTGCATGAACCTCATCCCTGCTGTAGCTGCATTTCAAAAAGCTGAAACTTTTATTTTATGGTACTCTGCTTTCCTGTCTTGCTATATAGTCTAATGTTATCTCAAAGTTTTGTCAAAGTGTTTGATCGTCGTTAAGTTTTATGATCATCCAGACCTGCTAGTTTGTTTGTTTATCTCTGCATAGCTTTTCACCTCATGTGTCTAGTTGATTTGATTAATAGCTGAACGAGCTTAATTAGGCCTAGATCTGAGCATCTACTCCCCTATAAATTTAGATGTAGCATATGGGGAAGGCACTCGTGCAGGGGGGCACGAAGGCAGAAGTCATCTCTGTCTAAGTGTCATACTGTCAAAGTGTCCTGGCAGTTATACATGGCAGTTATACATGGCAGTTATACATGGCAGTTATACATGGCAGTTATACATGGCAGTTATACATGGCAGTTATACATGGCAGTTATACATGGCAGTTATACATGGCAGTTATACATGGCAGTTGCACAGGGTCAGTGACAGGTAAGCTGCATTACCAAACCAGACAAACTAGCCCACGCTCTCAATATTAGATTTCTAACTATCTGTAAACAAACATGTTTGCCACCGCTCTCATCATTATAGCTGCACTTGGTTTTCAATCCTATCGCCCATTTAAGACTTGCCCAAAAACAGTCCACATCAGTCCCTCTCTCCTTGCCTCCCCCATGTACAGCTCCCATTCACTATTCACTTTCCTCAGTCAACTTAACCCATCTCATCCCACTGCCCAACATAAAAAACGCTCTCATAAATCACAGAACCATCTGCTGTCTCTCTCCATTCTCCTGCTATTAGCTGCAGGGGACATCTCTCCCAACCCTGGGCCTCCCTTTTCTTCTGCCAAGCTCAACCACTTACCTGCCACACATAGAAACCCTGCAAATCTTCTTGCCATTCCTTGTATGTCTTCTCCTGTCTCTTTTAACTGTGCTCTCTGGAACTCTCGGTCCGTGTGCAACAAACTCACCTTTATTCATGACTTATTCCTTTCTAACTCTCTCAACCTTCTGGCTCTTACAGAAACATGGCTACACCTGTCTGACACTGCTTCCCCTGCTGCTCTATCTTATGGTGGTCTCCAGTTCTCTCATGCCCCCAGAACTGAGAACAGGCAGGGTGGAGGAGTAGATATACTTCTTTCCCCACACTGCACTTTCCAGGTCATTCCCCCGGTCCCCTCACTCGCATTTCCCTCTTTTGAAGTCCACACCCTCAGACTCTTTCACCCTTTCTCCCTCCGAGTAGCAGTTGTCTACCGCCCACCGGGCTCACCCCGCCAATTCCTGGATCATTTTGCTGCCTGGCTTCCACAGTTTCTATCCTCTGAAACACCCACTCTCATCATGGGTGACTTCAACATCCCCATTGATAACCCAATCTCCTCATCTGCCTCCCAGTTTCTATCTTTAACCTCGTCCCTCGGTCTGTCACAACTTACTAACTCTCCTACACATGAGGACGGGCATTCACTTGACCTGGTCTTCTTCCGGCTCTGCTCAGTTTCTGACTTTATTAACTCTCCTCTCCCGCTCTCCGACCACAATCTTCTCTGCTTTACTATCAAATATTCTCTGCCTCCTCAGGTCATCCCTACGTATCAGACATACAGAAATCTACATGCCATTAACACTGTGAAACTCATAGACAGTCTACAGTCCTCATTGTCCCCTATCTCTTCCCTCTCCTGTCCCAATCTGGCTGCCAAACTTTATAATAACACTCTCAAAAATGCATTGGATGAAGCAGCCCCCCCTACACTCCGAACCACCCGACAAAGACGACGACAACCCTGGCACACGCCTCAATCCCGCTTTCTTCAGCGGTGCTTGAGATGTGCCGAACGACTGTGGAGAAAATCGCATTTGGATGCAGATTTCCTCCATTACAAATTTATGCTCAAAACTTACAACTCTGCCCTTCACCGCGCCAAACAAGTCTACTTCACTTCTCTCATCTCCACACTATCTAATAATCCAAAACGCCTCTTTGATACTTTTCACTCCCTCCTTAGTCCTAAAGTGCAGACGCCAATCACAGATCTCAGTGCTGAAGACCTGGCCAATTATTTTAAAGTTAAAATTGACAACATCCGGCATGATATTCTCTCCCAGTCCCCTAGTAACATCGATCCCCTTCCCTCCCGCACTCCCTCTTCTTCACTCTCAGCATTTGACCCAATAACTGAAGAAGAAGTCTCGAGGCTCCTCTCTTCTTCTCGTCCTACTACCTGCCCTAGTGATCCTGTCCCCTCACACCTCCTCCAGTCCCTCTCCCCAGCTGTCACTAGTCACCTGACTAAAATATTTAACCTCTCTCTTTCCTCTGGTATCTTTCCCTCCGCTTTTAAACATGCCATTATAAACCCATTATTGAAAAAACCAACACTTGACCCATCCAGCGCTGCCAACTACCGACCAGTCTCTAATCTGCCCTTCATCTCCAAACTCCTGGAACGCTTGGTCTACTCTCGCCTTATCCGCTATCTCTCTGCTAACTCCATTCTTGACCCCTTACAATCTGGTTTCCGCACTCTACACTCCACAGAAACTGCCCTTACTAAAGTCTCAAATGATCTCTTGGCGGCTAAATCGGACGGTAAATCCTCTCCTGATTCTTCTGGATCTCTCTGCAGCCTTTGACACTGTAGACCCCAAACTCCTACTTAATATTCTCCACTCTATTGGCCTTCAGGACGCGGCTCTCTCTTGGTTTTCCTCCTATCTCTCTGACCGCTCATTCAGTGTGTCATTTGCTGCTTCCACTTCTTCTCCTCTTCCCCTTGATATCGGGGTTCCTCAGGGATCAGTCCTAGGTCCGCTCCTCTTTTCTCTCTACACAGCTCCTATTGGACAAACCATCAGCAGATTTGGCTTCCAGTACCATCTCTACGCTGATGACACCCAATTATATACCTCTTCCCGTGACATCACCCCTGCTCTAATACAGAACACCAGTGATTGTCTGTCCGCTGTCTCTAACATCATGTCCTCTCTCTATCTGAAACTGAATCTTTCTAAAACTGAGCTCCTTGTGCTCCCACCATCTACTAACCTCCGTAAACCTGACGTCTCCATCTCTGTGTGTGGCACTACCATAACTCCTGGGCAGCACGCCCGCTGTCTCTATCATAACTCCTAAGCAGCACGCCCGCTGTCTCTATCATAACTCCTAAGCAGCACGCCCGCTGTCTCTATCACTATCATAACTCCTAAGCAGCACGCCCGCTGTCTCTATAATAACTCCTGGGCAGCACGCCCGCTGTCTCGGGGTTATTTTTGACTCAGATCTTTCCTTTACTCCTCACATACAATCACTTTCACGCTCCTGTCATTTTCACCTCAAAAACATCTCCAGAATCCGCTCTTTTCTTACGGAGGAAACCGCCAAAACTCTCATTGTTGCTCTGATTCACTCTCGTCTTGACTACTGTAACTCATTACTAGTCGGTCTTCCCCTCACTAAACTCTCCCCTCTCCAATCTATCCTCAATGCAGCAGCCAGGCTCATCTTTATGACCAACCGCTACACCAACGCCTCTAATCTGTGCCAGTCACTGCACTGGTTGTCCATCCCCTTCCGAATAAAATTCAAACTTATTACTCTCACCCACGACGCTCTTCACAGTGCTGCACCTCCTTACATCTCCTCCCTCATCTCTGTCTACCACCCTACTCGGGCTCTACGTTCTGCCAACGACCTTAGATTAAAATCCTCCATAATCCAAACCTCCCACTCCCGTCTCCAGGATTTCTCTCGTGCTGCACCCGTCCTCTGGAATGTGCTACCCCAGACAATCAGATTAATTCCCAATATCCACAGTTTTAAACGTGCCCTGAAAACACATCTATTTAGACAGGCCTATAACATTCCCTAATCTGACTCCTTTCCATGGCCCTCCATTTAGATTAGTCATCAGAATAAGATTCCCTCACACTCCTTCTCTTCATGTCCGTCATACACGGATACTGGCTGGTGACCGGCTCATGCAGCTTTATGTTACCACCGCATGTGTATAAAAATGGCCGGACCATTGTACAGAACAAACACTATTACACTTTGTGTCTCCCTTATGTCCTCATAGATTGTAAGCTCCTGCGAGCAGGGTCCTCACTCCCCAGATTTGAATTGTAAATGAACTTTGTCACTATGTAATGTCTGATATTGTTTGTTTCATGTTCCCTCTAAATTGTAAAGTGCTGCGTAATATGTTGGCGCTATATAAATAAAGATTATTATTATTATTATTATTATTATTATAGTGTACGCCGTCTGTGTGGGAATGGCGCATGTGCCGCTTCCACACAGACCAAAAGGAAGGTCTTTGGCAGAGCGAAATCCGGCGCCATTTTCATGTGGACCGGAAGCCGCGGCCGGACAGTATGATGACGACTTCCGGTCGCGGCTTCAGGCCATATGCTCAAGGCAGCGAAGACGCAAGGTATAGGAGCATAGGCAGCTGTGGCAGCAGGAGAAGGTAAGTTATGTTTGTGTATGTGATGTGTGTATTATGTTCGTATTATACTGTCTGATTACCACTGTATCTAATCCTCCTACACTGTGCATTCGCTCAGAAAATGGCGGCACAGAGTGTAGGAGGTTTGAAGATTCAACCCCCTCCTACCCTGGCACTAGCCAGAATAAGGGAGGGGGGATTGTGTGAGGACACTAGAGCGAGTGTGTCTACCCCAAATTTGCAGCATAAAGCAATGAGGTTGCTTTACCACATTGCCAATGCTGCAATTTTGGGAATTGCTCCCTCTTGTGACCAGCACAAGGAAATGTTATAAATTAGAATCTAATTTATAATATTTCCTGACTTGTGAAAAAAATTTAAAGAATTAAAACAATGTGTAATCATTTATATACTAACTGTTTAACTGTGAAAAAAAATTTTTAGCGACACATTCCCTTTAAGGCCCCGCACTAAGCCTAACATAATGTACACCTTATGGTCAAAAGTATGTGAACCCTCTGACCATTACACCTATATGAGCTTGTTGGACATCCCATTATAAAACCATGGGTGTTAATATGGAGTTGGGCCCCTTTTGCAGCTATAACAATCTCCAATCTTCTGGGAAGGGTTTCTACAAGATTTTGGGGGTGTCTGTGGGAAATTGTGCCCATTCAGCCAAAACTACATTTGTCAGAGGCTGATGTTGGAGGAAAAAGTCTGGATCACAATCGGTGCTCCACATCATCCCGAAGTTATTGGATGGGGTTGAGGTCAGAGCTCTGTGCAGCCACTCGAGTTTCATCCACACCCCATGTCTTTTTGGAGCTCGCTGTGTGCCCAGGGGAACACTCATGCTGAAATAGGAAAGGGCAGTACCCCAAACTGCTACCACAAAGTCGGATGCTACAATTGTGTAAAATGTCTTTGTATGATGTAACATTAACATTACCCTTCATTGGAAATAAGGATCCGAATCCTGAAAAACAGCCCAGACCTTGACTTAAGGTATGTTTGATGCTTCCGCTATCTACGACCTTACACCCCAAACCCCAATAAGAGACCACACATGAATTTTGGTGTAAAGGCCACAGCAGCCATTTATTAAACACACCTTTTTTCTGAAAAAGAGCATAACCATAAACACATCATAACTCCATGATAACATCCTGCTCTATTTCCCAACTCCAGATAAAGGATCCTTGAAGGCACTTCAATCATTAAACTCCATCGTTTCCTTATTAGGTCTGGACCTCTTACCCTACAGCCGTTCTGCACCTGACCCGAGGGCACCAACCATGTCCAAGACCTCTCTCTCCCTTCCTGGGGACCCTGCCCATCAGGAATATATATGAGCTGGGTAACCACTCCCCAGCCCCTCCAATACTATCCCGGGTTAAACGCCCCGAGTTCTCTTGCAACAATCTCCATTGTTGCTTCTCCTTCTTACCATTACGTGCCTCCAAAGACCCCTCCTCCTACCGCCACGACAATCATGTGTGACCCCTTACACATGATTGTCCCTCCACAACTGCAGGGCTTTCTCCATGCCCTCCTTGATGTCCAGGGTCCACATATCCAGACCCACCTCATTTAAATGAACACCATCCGCCCTGAGGAAACCTACCTCTTTACCCTCCAACTCCTTATGCCGCACCACAACACCGCCATTGCGTGCCACAAACCTGCCAACTACCTTGTTAACCTTTGCTCGCGCTTTATTTAAGCTATGTACGGAACGTGCCTGCCGCCACACCTTGCGAGCCACAATATCCGACCATACAATCACCACTCCTGGGAACGCCGACCACAACCGCAAAAGGTCAATCTTCACATCCCTCACTAAATCCCTGGACGACCGAATGCCCAAATCATTGCCGCCAAGGTGCACCACTAAGATATCCGGCGCCCTGTCCAAACCTGCATAAAATTGTACCTCTGGTAACAGCCTACACCACAGCATGCCCCGCAGGCCCAACCATCTGACCTGCACCTCTGCGTGATCCATGCCCAACTGTCGTCCGGCCGGACGAACATCTGCACGCACACCTCCCCAGTGCACGTAGGAGTGCCCCATGATCCAAATCAAGCAGGGACCTGCACCTAAAACAACACAAAACAACAACGTAACTACTCCATATCCACCTCCAGCACATCTTATCACCACCGCCTCAAAGCAAGTGAGGCCGCACATACAACCTATATCTGTCTGACTCCCACCTACCGATCTTCTTAACCATCGCCGGGGATAAACCCCACCGAGCTGCTTCCGTAGCTGCGCCAATTCTAAAGGAATGAGAGCTAAAACCTGCTCCACCTCTGCCAGACAACAGGATACATTTTTTGAACACCTGTGAAAATTGGAATTTTGACAGAGACAGCCCGTCTGCATGAACCAACAAGGATGCCGGGCCCTCAGGCCTCACCGCAACAAACTCCCGAAAACCGCGGACCGGGCACACCCGCGACCCTGGTAACTCATACAAGCGCACCACAAAACCTCTCCCTTCCTGATCTGTCTTAGATCTACGAAGCAAACAAGAAAGGCAGGAGCCATCCAAATCCACATCCGCGAACAATAAGCCCCCAGCCACACTCTTACTGGCCGACACCAACTCCGATATCCGGAACGCCCCAAAGAAAGCCAAAGAAAAGGCCAGTGTAAATAGCCGTACTTCAAATGCTGAAACACAAACCTCCCTTAACAAATCACAAATTGCTACCAACAGCTCAAATGACACCGGCTTCCTGAGATCCCTAACTGCGGAACCCCTCCTGAAACCCTTCATTGCCTGCCGGACCAGAAAGGACTTAGTCACGTCCTCCTCACCTTTCTTCTTAAACCAAAAAGCCAAGGCCGACAAACTCCGAGCAACCGTTGCTGCAGACGCCCCTTCACTGTACGCATTTCCTATAAAATACAGCAAACACGCCTGCCGATCTGCAATACCTGCCTGCGCATTTTCCAACAACGCCTCCCATACCTGCCATACAGCACTGTACCTCTGCCACGTGACCGCACTAACCGACCTTTCCACGAGCGACATCGCCATTGTCACACCACCTTCCACAGATGCTCTGGACACGGCAGGCCATGAGACTCCGCCCCTGGCGCCAGCAGACGAAACCTGTCCCACTGTTGACGAGAAAGGGAATCAGCCACAGAATTCAGCACCCCAGGAATATGCACTGCCACAAAATGCGCATTCAACATCAGACCTCTCAAAACTAAATGTCGCAATAGTCGCACTACTGGCGGAGAATTAGCTGTCTGAGCATTAACAGCCTGAACGACACCCAGATTGTCACATACGAAACGCACTCTCCGGTCCCGCAGACAATCCCCCCACAACTCCGCCGCCACCACAATCGGGAACAATTCCAGCAGAGCCAAGTTACGGACAAAACCACATTCATGCCATGTATCAGGCCAAACTCCTGCACACCACTGCCCCTGGAAATAAGCCCCAAATCCACAAGCACCTGATGCATCAGTATACAGCTCCAAGTCCACACTAGACACCGGCTGATACATGAGCACCGACCGCCCATTATAGGTCTGCAAAAACTCCCCCCACACCAACAAATCAGCTTTCAACTCCGCCGACAACCTAATGAAATGATGAGGGGAATGCACCCCTGCGGTAGCACTCGCCAATCGCCTGCAAAACACCCGCCCCATGGGCATAATCCTACAAGCAAAATTCAAATGCCCCAACAAGGATTGCAAGTCCCGCAACTGTATTTTCTTCCTGCGCAGCGCACTCGCCACCAACCCTCTCATCTCCAGCAACTTATCATCAGGCAAGCGACACTCCATATTATCTGAATCAATCATGATTCCCAAAAACTTAATGACCGTCGTGGGTCCCTCAGTTTTTTCAGGAGCCAAAGGTACCCCAAAATCCATTGCCACTCTCTCCATAGTGTGTAGCAATCCTGCACACACATAGGTACCCGGCGGACCGATAAACAGGAAATCATCCAGATAATGCAGGGCAGATTGCACCTGCGCCTCCCGACGGACAACCCACTCCAAAAACGTGCTAAACATCTCAAAATAAGCGCATGAAATGGAGCAGCCCATCGGGAGGCAACAATCCACAAAATATTCCTCCTGCCAATAACATCCCAGCAAACAAAAACTATCCGGATGCACCGGCAATAAACGAAAAGCGGCCTCAATGTCAGTTTTTGCTAACAGAGAGCCCTTCCCGTATTTCCGAACCCAAACAACCGCCGCATCAAAGTTAGTGTAACTGACCGCGCACAAAGCCGGATCAATGCCGTCATTCACCGACTCGCCTTCCGGATAAGACAAGTGATGAATAAGGCGGAATTTATTCGCCTCCTTTTTTGGAACCAAACCTAACGGGGAAACACGCAAATTCTGAACAGGCGGGCAGGAAAACGGACCCGCCATGCGGCCCAACGCCACCTCCTTCAGCAGCTTATCCGTAACCAGATCAGGCCGCGCCAAAGCAGACGACAAATTACGGACTACCCCTTCACGTCCAGCTGACGTACAAGAAATCCGAAAACCTTCTGAAAAACCTAACCATAACAACTCCGCCACTTTCTTATTTGGATAGCCCCTTAAAAACGGGAGCATCCTTTCCACCCTCACCGGCGTCGACCCTCTTCTGCTCAGCATCTCCCTGCCTGCCCCTATGCTTCTTGAAGCATCTGGACAAACCATGGGCGCCTCCGCAACCGGAGCACTCGTGCTTATATCTACAGTCTGGGCCGAACTTGCAATGCCCCTCGTTGTACTGCCAGCAACACCCCTTTCCTGAGGATCCTGACCGACCCGCTGCTGACCCCTGACCACCGGCCGTATCCCGAAAGGGCTGCTGACCCTGTTTAGGCGCAGACATCAGCCGTATCCACAAACTGATATCTTTGTGGTCCCATCGCAATGACGGGCGCACCGACTTCCGTTGACTAAACTGTTCGTCATACCGCAACCAAGCGTTACCGCCGTATACACGATACGCCTCCCCTACCGAATCCATATAACAAAATAACGCCGAACAGTTCTCCGGCGCCTTCTCACCCACCACACTAGCCAATATAGCGAAGGCCTGCAGCCAATTCGCAAAAGTCTGAGGAATCAAGCGATACCGCCGCCGCTCCTCCTCCTCCTTCTTACTTTCGTCCGGTTTCCACCGGTCCAAATTAAACTTTTCTAATGGCAGCAAAGAAAAAATCTCCACATATTCATCTTTCCAGATCTTTTCCCTAATTTCCACCTTCAAATGCGCCCCCAGCGGGCCCTCAAAGCACACATAAACCTCACCTTTTGCCGCATCCGCCAAACGCACATCCTCCACCACTTTCTTAACCGTACTATCCGCCGCATCCACCGCTTTTTCCACCGCCACTACGGCACCCACAACCGGCGCTACGTCACTAACACCCGCAATCCCTGCCGCAGCCGCACCAGAAATCGCCTCAGTAGCAACTGCACTCCCTGCCGCACTAGCAGACGCCTCACTAGCAGCGCCCCATACCCTCGCTGGCGACTGCTCTACGCCTGGCACAGTTCTCATAAAATACTCCTGCATCCCTCTAAACAACAATTGCATCTGTGACATTGACAACATCCCCCCCACATCCCCCCCACACATCCCCGGCACCACATCCGTGGTAAACTCACCCGTACGTCCCTGAGGTGACCTCCCAGCGGACGCGTCCATCACTCCAGATAATCCAGGCGTCGGTCGTGACGATCCTGGGGAGTGGTGCTCCTGCACCCCACGCTCCCCGTAGCTCCGCACACTTCTTGTTGAGGAAGCTCTAGGCCCAGCGGAACGCGGCCCGTCCACGATCCTGCCACCCGCTGGTGGCGCGACATATCCAGCCACGATCCTGCCACCCGCTGGTGGCGCGACTTCAGCCTGACAAAAACAAATCTTCTTGTCGCCGCTTGTCTTGCAGACCGCTGCCCCCCCTCGTCCGGATGGGGCCCGGCGTCACTCACCGAAGCTGCCCGGGTCCTTCCGGTCGCTGTCGCTGTCACACGCCTCCCTGCTCCTGCAGGAGGCGATCTCGCTCCCCATCCAGAGGCCGCTCGCCTCTTCCTACGTGTCGGTCTTGCAGTCCGGACGTCTGTGTGCAGAGCTCCTCCGGCACCTGGAGCATCGGCGCCGGAGAAAGCCGTCACTTCCTGTGATGCGCGCGCATCCGGTCCCGCACGCACATCCGGCCTTGTGCGCGCATCCGGTCTTGCGCGCGCATCCGGTCCCGCCTCCACTTCCGGCGTCGTTGTTTGAGACAGGAGGGAGGAAGATGGCCGCCGCGCCCCCCCCCCCTCCTGTCACCTCCGATCTAGCCCGCCTGATGGGATTCCTCCCAGACCTCCGCGGACTGTCGCCAGGGTGTAGCTCCAGACCAGCAGGAGGAGGAGGGTCCCTGGAGGGGCTCCCTCGGCGCCGACCAGACCGAGGTGCATCTGCAGAAGAAGGCCTCTCCTGAGGCCCGGAACGCCCGCTGCTGCGTCCCTCACTCTCCTCTCCAGCCGCTGGAACCGGAGGGAGAGCCCCGGCAATCAGCGCATCCAGCCATCCCACGCCGTGCTGCATCGCTGCATCCCGGATCCTGGCCATCGTTGACTCCATCGCCGCTTCCATCAGGTAAGTAGAAAATATTTATCTGTATATTTGTCTTTTAACTATAATAACAGGACAAAACTTTCTCCTGTTGTCCAGCGGGAAAGAGGGCTGCCTCTTCCCCGCATGGACTTATATACTTTATTCTCCACCCACCACATATAGATACATTTTGCCCCATGCCCCTTTCACATAACCCTCCAATCCCTATAAATATAGCCTAAAACATAATACCTAGAACATAATAGCCTAGAACTCCCAAACACCTAGTCATGCGCTTCCTTCATTACGGCTGCGCCTACATTACGCTGGGCTTACTTTACCCCTCTTTCACCAAAAGTTACAGTAGTCATTATTTTTTCTGATAGGTATTCGTTCTCCTGGAATCCACCAACCCAGATTCCTCCATCAGACTGCCAGATGGTAAGACGTGAGTCATCGCTCTAGTCACTGGTGGATTAAGTACACTATAGGTTCTGGGCTGTTCCACAAACTTGGGCCCCCCCTCCCCACCGCCGCTCTGCCATGTCTATAGTGGACATCACCTTTTTGTGCAAACATTGACAAATGGGTGTTATGATTCCTCTTCTCAAAGGGCTGTGTCCCTATATACTGACAGTCTCCAACCATCGCTGACAGTATCACACTGTGTAGGGACACATCTTCCTGACAATGGGAATGGTAACACGCATTTGTCTATTAGTCCTGTGTACACAAAGACTTTATGTGGAATACAAGGATTTCCTACAACAGACATGTCAGGAGAGGGGACAGATCCTCTATAGATCCAGTGACTAACAAGTGACATCTTCTCTGATGGGAGTCATTCTCTTTTCTTCTCCATCTGACACAGACCAGTATGGCGACGTCTCTTGATGAGATATCTTTGCTCCTCGCTTCTGCAGCCATTTCCAGCCTCTATAGAAACACAAAAATTCAGACAACAAGGCCCAGGACCACAAATTAAAGGAGTTGTCCGGGCAACGGTTTTTCATACGGATGACCTATCGATGTGCCCGGACAACCCCTTTTACTCAGAAACTACACATTACACTTCGGACGTGCTGTGACCTTTCTCCGACACAGGACTGCCTCAATAGTATTCTGCTTCATAGGCAAAATATCGTAGTATATAAATAGCTATATCTGTATTTTACAGTTCATTATAGATAAAAATTGAAAAGCAAAAGTTTATTTTTTATTTGCAAAGACTAAAAAATGACGACATAAAAACAATTACAATAGACAAATTTTTTAAGACACTTTATTTAATAAACATTACAAAACTGTAAATAACACAGACATATTTGGTATCCCCCTTAACCGTAACCAGAGGTTTAACCCCTTCCCGCCACAGCCATTTTTCGGATTTTGACTTTCGTTTTTTTCCTCCTCACCTTCCAAAAGCCGTAACTTTTTTTATTTTTCCATCAATATTGCCATATGAGGGCTTGTTTTTTTCCGGGACAAGTTGTAGATTGTCACACACCATTTATTGTACCATATAATATAGTGAGAAACTGGAAAAAATATATGTGGCGTGGAATAGGAAAAAAACGGTGAATCCTCAATCTTTCAGGTGGTTTTGTTTTTACGGCTTTCACCGTGTGGTAAAAACGGCATGCTAACTTTATTCTGTGGGTCAATACGATTACAGCGATACCAAACTTATATATTTTATGTTTTACTACCTTTACAAGGAAAAAACTGATTGTTAAAAATAAATGTGAGTTTTGTCGCCACATTCTGAGAGCCAGAACCTTTTTATTTTTCCGTTGACTGAGCTTTTTTTTTTTTTGCTGGGCGCACTTTAGTTTTTATTGGAAGCATTTTGGGGTACATGAGACTTTTTGATCACTTTTTATGAAATTTTTTGTGGGAGATGAAGTGACCACAAAACAGCAATTCTGATGTTTTTTATTTTTTATTTTTTATGGCGTTCACCGTGCGGACTAAATAATGTTTTATTGTAATAGTTCGGACTTTTACGGACGCGTCAATACCAGTTATGTTCATTTTTTATTTTCTTTACATTGTGCTTCAGGGAAAATGTGAAAGGATTTTTTTTTTTACTTTTTTTTTAAATTTATTACAAAAACTTTATTTTACAATTTTTTTCTTGTCTCCCCAGGGGACTTGAACCAGCGATGCACGATATACAGATGTAGCCATCTTTATCTTGACCTTTAACGCATTAAACAAACAAGAATCTTTTTCTTCACTTTTTCAATGCTTTTCAATGGCTTTTGTTGTATGAATTTACGCTGCAGCAAGTTATCAGAGTCAAGATAAAGATGGCTATGTAATTGCAGTATATTATGATTCTGACAGTCTCCTATAAAGCCCATCATACAGAGGCGTAGCTAGGTTCTCCAGCACCCGGGGCAAAGATTCAGTTTGGCGTCCCCCCCCCCACCTCTTTCCCGACATCTCCTTCCCCCTCGCCGTGTTTGTTTTCTCTACCAATCAATGACGTGTCATTTCTTTTTATGGAACGCGAGCATAAAAATATTTGTAAATTTTCCAAGCAATATAGTTCTATACACAACACCAGAACCAAGCTCAGTACATATATACAGCCCCAGAACCAAGCTCAGTACATAAATACAGCCCCAGAACCAAGCTCACTACATATATACAGCACCAGAACTAAGCTCCGTACATAAATACAGCACCAGCACAAATACAGCTCAATTTAGTGCAACCCCTGCCGTATAGGTTTGTACGGCGTAAAACTACAGCTCCCAGCATGGCCCGAACAAAGGTAAGGATATGCTGGGAGATGCTGTTTCACAAAAAAATAAACCCTAGCGGACACCCCTCTGTATTAATTACATATGCACTAGTAAATTAACACCTTTACGACCACAAACAGTGTTGGTAAGAGCAGGGTGGTTGTATGAAGTGGGCTCACGGGCTGAGCCCGCTCCATACGTTGCACAGTCAGCTGTGTATTACAGCTGACACCCTGCTCTAACTGCTGGGATTAGAGATTATGCCGATCCCAGATGTTTAACTGCTTAGATGCCAAGGTGAAGAGCAACTGCGGCATCTAGGATGTTAAAAGAGGGGGGCAGCCCTCTACGACGGCCAATCAACCTTTCCATAATGCGATCGTAGGGTGCCGATGGTTGTCATGGCAGCTTGGGGCCTTATGAGAGAATCCGGGTCTGCCATCTTTGTGCTCCTATTAAGCCCTACCAGAGGCTTGATAAGAGCCTGTAAAAAATCAGGATATACTGCAATACACAAGTTATTGGTTCATTGGTTCAAGTCCGCTAGAGGGACCAATGGAAAAAGTAAACAATAGTTCAATAAAGTTGTTTTTTTTTACATTAAAAAAAAAACTTAAATTAAATGTTAAAAAAACAACTTTTCCCATTTTGTTTTCCAAAAGTAATGAAAAAAGTAAAAAACAAAAAACATAATTGGTTGAACTATTACAATATAACATTATTTAACCCGCATGGTGAATATAATTTAAAACGGCAGAACTGTTGTTTATTTGGTCACACAAAATATTGAGTACAAAATGATCAAGAAGTTGTGTGTACCCCAAAAACAAGCCATGACACCTCTCAATCCACGGAAAAATAAAGAAGTCATGGCTCTCAGAATATGGCGACACAAAGCAAATATGTTTTTTATCAAAATATTTATATTTTGTAAATATAGTAAAAAATAAAACCTATATAAATTTGGTGTCACCATAATCGTATTGACCCACAGAATAAAGCTAACCTGTTATTTTTACTGTAAGGTGAACATCGTAAAAACAAAACCCAAAAAACAATGAGGAGATTGCTTTTTTTTTAATTTTTTTATTCCAACATACAAATTTTTTTTTCTACATTTCCCAGTACATAATATGGTACATTAAATGATGCCATCACAAACTACAACTCGTCCAACAACACAAAAGCCCTTATACGATAATTTCAGTGGGGAAAAAAAAAGTCATGGCTCTTGCAAACTGGCTTGTCATTATAGGGTTAATAAGGCTTTTCCACTTTGTTACAAACTATGTTCCCTTATTTGAAGGAAGGAATGACTTGATACAATTAAAATATGGACGTCATAGAGGGCGGGGGAGACCCAATCAAAACCTCCTTCTATGAGACCGAGCGGAGAGCCACCAAGAGCAGCTCCCGCTCAGGCCGACCCAGTTGTCCTTGTATCACAGTTGTCCCTTTATTTCAGCCGGCGCGGGAGAAATGTACGCTCAGATTTGCTTCCCGCATTCATAACCATAACTTTTTTGTTTTTATGAAGGTGTAGCTGTCTGATGTCTTGTTTTTTTGCTAGACGAGCTGTAGTCTTTTTGCAGTTTATTCACTCAAGTAACTTCAAATATTTTTTTACTTTTATTACTGGTTAAATGAAAAAAAAATCAAACACATCCAGCATTCTTATTTACGGCAATTACTGATCACCATAAATAACATGTTTACTATAAGGCATTCCAACCGCCCACACGGTGAGATCGGGGGGTACCGTTGGTAAGCATGGCAGCATGGGGGCCATCTTTGTACTCCTATGAGGCAGGGGCGTAGCTAGGGGGGCAGACGGGGCATGTGCCCCGGGCGCAACTTAGAGGGGGGCGCCAGCGCCACCTCCTCCTGCACTATAATTGTACCTGTGTCGATAGGACACAGGTACAATTAGAAGCAATGAATGATCGGGCACGTTCCGTTCCCGGCTATTCAGCGCTTTTGTACCAGTGATGAAAGTCGCTGAGTGACAGGCAAAGTCATCCTGCCCAGCCAATCAGCGCCTTTCATAGACGCTTCGTTCAACCCCCAGGAGACCTGCGCAGAAGAGAGCAGGTCTCCATGGCTGCCGGCCGGCGTGGGAACTGGATTAAGGTGAGTTTGAACAGTTTTTTTTTATTTTTATTGTAATAAAAGTGTGTGACTTTATCTACGGGGGGGGGGGGACTTTATCTACGAAGGGGGGACTTTGTCTACACAGGGGAGGGGCCTTTATCTACGGGGGGACTTTGTCTACAAGGGGGACTTTATCTACGGGGGGACTTTATCTATGGGGGGACTTTATCTACGGGGGGACTTTATCTACACGGGGGGGGCTTTATCTACGGGGGGTGTCTATCTACAGGGGGGGCTATATACTGGGGTGGGCTATCTATGGAGCACCATATACAGGGGTGGGCTATAGCTACAGGGGGGCTATATAGTATATAGTCCCCCTGTAGATATAGCCCACCCCTGTATATAGTGCTCCATAGATCGCTTACCCCTGTATATAGCCCCCCTGTAGATATAGCCCACCCCTGTATATAGTCCCCCTGTAGATATAGTCCCCCTGTAGATATAGCCCACCCCTGTATATAGCCCACCCCTGTATATAGTATCCCACAAATAGCTCCCCCTAAGGTGCTCCACAGAAAGCCCACCCCTGTATATAGCCCCCCTGTACATATAGTCCACCCCTGTATATAGTGCTCCACAGATAGCCCAACCCTGTATATAGTATATACAGGGGTGGGCTATCTGTGGAGCACTATATACAGGGGTGGACTATCTAGTGGAGCACTATATACAAGGGTGGACTATATGTACAAGGGGGCTATATACAGGGGTGGGCAATCTGTGAAACACTATATACAGGGGTGGACTATATGTGGAGCACTATATACAGGGGTGGACTATATGTGGAGCACTATATACAGGGGTGGGCTATATCTACAGGGGGGCTACATACAGGGGTGGGCTATCTGTGGAGCACTATATACAGGGGTGGGTTATATCTACAGGGGGCTATATACAGGGGTGGGCTATCTGTGGAGCACTATATACAGGGGTGGGCTATATCTACATGGGGCTATATACAGGGGTGGGCTATATGTGCAGCACTATATACAGGGGTGGGCTATATCTACAGGGGGCTATATACAGGGTTGGGCTATACGTGGAGCACTATATACAGGGTTGGGCTATATCTATAGGGGCTATATACAGGAGTGGGCTATCTGTAGAGCACTATAGGCGGAGTTATTTGTGGGACACTATATACAGGGATGGGCTATATGGGGGCACTATCTACAGGGGGCTCTATGGGGGCACTATCTACAGGGGGCACAGTGTGTGTGTGTGTGTGTGGGACATGGTGTATGGTGCTATTATAATTAGAGGTGCAGTGTATGGCGCTATTATATTTAGGGGCATAGTATGTGGTATAATGAGAACTTTATCTTTGTTTATAGGTGTAGAAATTTTGGAAAAGTGAGAAGCTGAAGACATGTGAGCGGCAAAATGCAGAAATGGGCTGTGACCGGGAGAAGTCATCATAGATGTCTGGACCGGATGGAGAAAAAGAACTAGAATCTGAGATGTCACCGGTGAGTCACTTAATGTAAATGTTCATTCTGCCTCTAATCAGTAATGTAGTCACTGTATGATCTGCAGCGAGATGATGGGTGGTGTGATTATGATAGGGTTGACCTCCAGTTTTCCTGGATGTTTGTATGGCAAATCTATCGGGTTATCCAAAAATATGGAAGTGCGGATGGATCTGCTTTTCACGAGACCAGAAAAGTGACTTATAGGGCTGTCCCCCATTAATAGTCTGCTGATCCTACCACTCGACTGTCCACTGCATAAGAACTGATGTGTCCTCCTTGTGTGGTATCAGAAAGCAGCAGAGGACACACCGAAGAACCGCAGTGACAATATCGGACCGCACACTCATTTCCAGGGTTTTCGAGCAGAAGATGGTTTGTATTCTGTCCAATTCTCTCTTCATGCTTCTCGCTGCCAATGAACAGCCGCGTCCTCTCGCCACTTAGTAATGGTAATTTAGTAATGTTCTGGAGTTAGAGGAGTGAGACTGATTCCACCCTGCTCTCTGCCAATAGACAGGATGTGGTGTCATTCCACCGCATCGCAACCCAGAGACAAGTGAGCGAGACTAATCTCATTCTCTTTGTGTTGTGTCCCTATGATGTTAACTCCTGAGAGCCCATAGTGAAGTATGGAAGAAAAACTTAAATACAAGGAAAACATTGTCCAGACAATGATAGGGGAGAGTGTCATATGTAAACTGCCTGGTCTGGTGACAGTTATAGTGATTAATACCCCGGGGCAGAGCTACAGGAGGTGCAGAGGTAGCCGGCGCACCAAGACCATGGTGCTCCAGGAGGCCCAAAGTCTCCCATTTCTTAGAGGAGGATACCAGGTCCTCACCTTGGCTACTCTGACCTCATTTATTAGATTTTGCCTGCCTCATTCACATTTTTGGCTCACATCTTCTGGTCCTTCTAAGGCTAGTTTTTTACTGCGTCCTTTGGTACTGCACTATTTTTTAATTTTGACCCGGCTAGAAGACTAGGAGACTTTCATTGATACCTTCAGCCTCTACCACCTACCACTGGCTCTTCTATTATTTTCTGCCCAATTTTGGCTCTTCTATTATTTTCTGCCCAATTTCATCAACATTACTGTAGAAACTCCACGCACTTAAAGGGTTTTTCCACTTTAGCAAACTCCTTCACATACACATTTCCATACACCCTATTAGGGAATTCTTGGTTAATAGAGGGGGGTCCTTTGTTCAGAATCTTCATGACCAGAGTGGAGAGCAGTTACATAGAGCATCTCTCGATCTGGAGGACCTGTTCTGTGTTACACAGACAACATATTAATAGGAATGGACACTGTGTAATACTTACTTTCCCCTGTGGTGGTGCTGCAGGGAAATTGAACACTTACTGCCAGGTTTCTCCACAGATTACAGCTGATTGCTGGGGGTCCGAGCAGGAGGACACTTTGTGATCAGCCAGTGGCGGATTATAATATGGGCGGTTCGGGCGGCCGCCCGGGGCCCGAGGCTTACAGGGGGCCCATGGCAGCCCGAACCGCACATCGTTTTATAAACCTACACAGCGCGCTAGCGCTGCTAACTGCCGAAGATGGGGAGGAGCAGGGAATTGGCCGGGATAGGGGTAGGACACGCCTCCCTGACAGTGCGGGCGCCGCCATTGAGTAACAGAACAGCGACGGACGGCTGTTCTGTTACTCCAAAGCTGGAAGAGAAGAGCCGGGCGGGCGGTCACCGGCGCTGAGGTTAGTACAGGCTTATCCTCCTGCCCAACTGGTTCCCGACCGCTGGCTGTATTTTTACCGCCAGCGGTCAGGGACGGGTCCTTAAAACCCGAGCCATAGACTTTCTACGGCTCGGGTTTTAACTTGCTGCCCGCGCGATCGGGCAGCTGAATGTCGGGTCTCCGGCTGTCAGTGACTGCCGGGGACCCTGAGGAGAAGATAGAAGCAGCTTCCGCTGCTTCTTTCTTCTCTGATCTCTTTTACACAGCGCTCAATGAACGCTGTGTATAGGAATAGAGACCGCAGCAGCGGCGCTGTCTCTATTCCTCCCGGTGATCATGTGACTGGTCACATGATCGCCGGGTGCCGTTAGTGACAAACTGCTGTTGGGTCTTACTAGACCCAGCACAGCCCTATTAGTGACAATCGTCACTATGAGAGGGCTGATTTTCCCTGTAACTGGGGCTGCTGTGCAGCTCCAGTTACAATGGAAAAACATGGTGTAAAAGAAAGAAAACAAATATATAAAGTTCCCCAAAGGTCTTTTTTGACCTTTGGGGGACAGACCATAGTAATAAAAAAATAGTAAAGTAAAGTGCAAAAAAAAATTAAATAATAAATACACATAAAATACCCACCCCAAAAAAAAAACGTTCCCCCCCGCCAATCATTGTTGTAACGCTAGCGCTGACCCAATTACCCTAATATAGACATGTAATATACAAAAATTTACGGTAAACAATGACGATTACAAATAAAGGGTCTATTTTAGGGTAAAACTATGTTATTACCAAAAAAAAAATAGCTGAAACGTAAAAAAGCTTATTTTTTTACTATTATTTTCAAACTTTATGAATAAAAATTCTAAAATAGCAAAAAAAGTGTGTATAAAAATGATAAAAACGAAACCTGCATTGTCTACGGAAAAAACGTCTCAAAAATCACATCGTTTTTATTTTTTTTTAATAAAAATGTGTGTTTGGTGCAACTTTGTAATTACGTTTTATTAAAAAATATTTTCACTTTTTGAGATACAGCTGCTTTGTATCCTGTATCCGTCAGGTCAGCAGGACTGACGGGATCAGTGAAACGGGCCCTGCGCTAAATTATAATCTTAGATGTGATAGATTTGAGGTGGATCCTGCGTGTCACTGATCCTGTCAGTCCTGCTGACCTGACGGATACAAGATACAAAGCAGCTGTATCTCAAAAAGTAAAAATATTTTTTAATAAAATCAATCAATCAATCACACTGATACACACACATACTAATATATATATATATATTTATTTATAATATAAAGTTTTGAAATGTGTACATAGCCTTGTGGCACTATACACAAGGGGGAGCGCTGTGTGGCACTATATACAAGGGGGATCACTGTGAGGCACTATATACAAGGGGGAGCGCTGTGAGGCACTATATACAAGGGGGAGCGCTGTGAGGCACTATATACAAGGGAGGGCTGTGTAGTGCTATCCACAGTGGTATGTGTGTGGCGCTCTTTATAGGGGGGGCTTTTTGGTGCTATTTACAAGAGGGGAGGGCTGTGTGGCGCTCTCTAAAGGGGGGCTATATGGCACTATCTATAGGGGGCTGTGTGTAACGCTCTCTACGGGGGGGATGTCTGATATATAGAGGGGGCTGTGTATGGCGATATCTATGGGGGTGTGTAATATCTACAGGGGCTGTGTGTGGCACTATGTACAGGGGGCTGTGTGTATGTGGTGTTTTACAGTGTGTGGTATTATTATATTCAGGCGCGCAGTGTTTGGTGCTATTATATTTAGGGGTACAGTATGTGGCACCATGATAACTTTATTTTCGTTTATAGGTGTGGAAATGTTGGAAAAGTGAGGAGACGTCTGAGTGGCAAATTCTGCAGAAATGAGTCATGGCCGGGAGAAGTCGTCATGAGCGCTGGACCGGATGGAGAAGAAAAGAGGAAAAAAACTACTAGAATCTGAGACGTCGTCACCTGTGAGTCACTAGATTTATAGAGAATCTGTTACCTCTCCTGACATGTTTATTATAGGAAATCCTTGTATTTCACAAAAAGTCTTTCTGCAGTCCAGGACTGATAGACAATTCCCCTTGTCAGGAGGTTGTGTCCCTGCACAGTGTGATACTGTCAGTATGTAGGGAGACAGCCCTGTGACAAGGGAAATCGTAACACTATTAATGCTTGCCCAAAAAGCTAGTGTTAAAAATAGTTACGGCGCGGCAGGGCGGCGGTGAGGAAGGGGGGCCCAAGTTTGGGTAACAGCCCAGGGCCCATGGTCTACTTAATCCGCCACTGTGATCAGCTTATTGTCAAGAGACCCTTCTTACAATTAGTGATTGTCCAAAGCGGACAACTCCTTTTAGTCCTGTGGTCAACAGAATACCAAGACCCAAACTGAAATTTTAAGGGGATCCTATAGGTAAAATGTGGAATTTGGTTTCATTGATTCTCTGGCCTAAGGGAAAATGAGACCCCCTAGGCTAAAACTAAGATTGTCCAGAACTGTAGGCACCAGAACCATTACAGATCCACAGCAGAACCATAGAGACTAACATGACAAGCCTGGATACACACACATGCAGTTTTTCATGCAGTTTTATTTTTTGCCAAAGCCAGGAGTGGGTCCAGAAGAGAAGTACAAGTCTTTCCTTTATATTTTGTTTCTTTTTTGGATTTTCTCCTGTGTTTGGTTGGCTAAAACCCCCCCAAAAAAACTGCACGTGTGGAATGGGGCACCTGGGTTCGAATCCAGCAAAATTTTAGGGCAACATCTCCTCGTGTTAGATTGCGTTTCCTCATACACTCCAAAACATACTTATAGGTTAATAAGCTTCCTACGAAATAGACCCTAGTGTATGCGTCTAAGATACGGAAATTGATTGTAAACCCCATTAGGGACAGGGACTGATGCGTCTGGCGCCAATCTCTGTAGAGCACTGCAGAATATGTTGGCGCTATATAAGCAACAGAAATAAATCCAACCTTAAATATCTATAAATATCAAATCCTCTTTATGTAACAGTCGATTTTTCACTTGGACGTAAGCCAAAAATAAGAGTCTCACACCGGAATATGGCGCGTCCATTGCTCCAGACGTATTTCCCCACAGAGCAAGTGCAAGTCTTTTGTACCGAACCATTTAATTCCTATTTTTCACATATCTCAGTTATATTCTATCCCAAAATGATTAGCAAAAATTAGTCTTAATATACTGCCAGTCGAAGGTGTCGGAATATATGGAAGTAAAACCGGTACGTAGTTACTATGGCTACCATATGTCTGCTCCGCGACTACACTAACGCAATCAGCTTTGTCAAACAAGGTTGTTTTTGGAGTGGAAATGTGTTATAAATGATGATTGGAACTAATAGCGTTCCCAGACATATGCCAATTGTGCCCGTCTGCCTCCCGTGATAATGCGCTATATGATAATATTCCATTTTCTTAAGTCTTAGTAATTATTGCAGCAACCGCGGCAGCGAGATGAACAGTCATATTGTGAAATTTGTGCTTTTCTTCAAATCCCACATAATTCTTTGAATTATGACTTGCTCCTGTTCTCATTTCGCAGCCTGTACACTACATTACTACCTCACATTTTACAATAAGAGAATTTAAAACAGATTTGCATTTGATTTAAAGACACTTAATGATGTCTTCACAGACAAGGACATTTTTAAGATGGATTCCAACTTGTATAAAAGTGAAATGAACTCCATCATTTCTCTCTCTCTGGAGGACCTGACACTTCTGTGCATTACATCTATGGACCAATGATCTCAATAGGCTATGTGTAATGCTTTGCTTCCCCTTTGGGGGTGCTGCAGGGAAATTAAACACTTGCTGCCAGGTTCACCTGTGATCAACAAGAATATAGTTCCACTATATAGACTAAAGTATCGGGATGCTTCTTAATCATTTAATTCAGATGTTTAATTCAGTCCCATTCCGACCTGTGTATAACATCCGGTACTCGCCATGCAGTCGCCTTTATAAATATTTTTGATAGAATGGGACACTGTAAAGAGATCACTGAATTCCGGCGCGGTCCAGTAATACGATGCCACCGTTGTAACAAGCCAGTTCCGGAAATTTCTTCCCTCCTAGATATTCCACCATCATCTGTGAGTTATTGTAAAGTGGAAGGAACCGCAGCAACTCAGCCACGAAGTGCTGACCACGTAAAGTTACTGAGCGGGGGGCCGAGTGCTGGGGAGCAAGTGCAGAAAAGTCGCTAACACTCCGCTGACTACATAACTGCAGAATACAGACCTCCCCTGGTATTAACATCCACAGAAAAACTGTGCGCCGGGAGATTCATGCATGGGGGCCGAGCGGCTGCCTGCCAACCTTACATCACCAAGCACAATGCCAAGCGTCGGACGTAGAGGTGTAAAGTCGCCGCCACTGGTCTCTGGAGCAGAGGAAACTTGTTCTGTGGACTGACGCTTCTCTATCTGGCAGTCTGATGGATGAGTCTGGGTTTAGTGAATACCAGGAGAACGTTACCCGCCTGACTGCATTGTGCCAGCTGTAAAACTTGGTGGAGGAGGGACATTGCTATGGAGTTGTTTTTCAGGGGTTGGCCTAGGCCCCTTAGTTCCAGTGACGGGAGATCTTAAAGGGGTTGTCTAGGCATGGGACGGTTTTTCATACTGATGACCTATCTTGACAGGTCTTCAGTGTATAATCGGTGGGCGTCCAACACCCGGACCCTGCACCGATCAGCTGGTCCGGCTGCTGCTGGATGTTATGCAGTGGTCGATTCTGGAAGGAGATGGCTGCGATCACAGTATAGCATCCGTGTAGCCGTAGTGAAGCGTTACTCCTATTCACTTGAATAGGAACAGAGCTGCAATACTGCAGCACGATCGCTATACTGTGACTGGAGCCATCTCCTTCCAGCACTGACCACATAACATCCGGAGGCAGCCGAACCAGCTGGTCCATGCAGGGTCCGGGTGTCGCACCCCCACGATTATATACTGATGACCTATCCTGTGGATATGTCATAAGTATAAAAAAACACCTTGTGCCCAGACAACCTCTTTAATGCTGTGCATACCAAGACATATTGGACAATTGTAGCTTCCAAATTTGTGGGAACAGTTTGGAGTTCGGCCCTTTTCTGTTCCCCATGACTGCGCCCCAGTGCACGAGGTCCATAAAGACATGGTTGGTTGGTTGGTTGGTTGGGTGGTTGGTTGGGGGAGTTTGGTGTGGAAGAACTTGACTGGCCTCACAGTCCTTACCTCAACCCCATCCAATACCTTAGAGATTAACTAGAATGGAGATTACAAACCCGGTCCCCTCCCCATCAGTGTCTGGCCTCTTCTGGAAGAATAGACTTTTAATTTCCACAGACACTCCAAAATCCCAGAAGAGTGGAAGATGTTTAACTGCAAAGGGGGAACCAACTCCATATTAATGTCTATGGACTTAAAATGGGATGTCATAAAATCTCCCATAGGTGTAATGTGTGGGTGCCCAATACTGTATGCCCAATGTGTAAATAGTGTACGGTATATATGACATCCTCCCCCATAAGAATTCACTGTCAGTAGAAAGAACATGGCTCTCCAGTGTGAATGATTTATGAAAGTCACTTTGATGAATCTTCCATTGTTAAGCTTGGGTATTTCTCCAGTCTTCCGAAAGGTTCTCGCCAACTCGATGAGCAGAACAATGGCTTCTGATTAGCTTAGCAGATTCTTGTTCTGAGAGGGATATAACTATCTCTGCAACCCACTGTAACCATATCCACGTCTTCTGTAGAACACATTCCTATTTCTAGAGTGCATGCAGTCAGGGACGGCCGAAGAAGTGGTTAGGTGGGTAAATCATGTGACCGCCGCACTTGGTTATATACCGTTTTACGTGCCACAACTTAACAGTTTATGGCCTTTAAATTCCTATAAAGTGGCCAATATCTTTATGATTCATACACGTTGTATTTACTGCACCCATCACAGCCTGGATTCCACACAACCAATCCTTTTTTCCCTTTTCCCCGATCCACACTTGGTACAGGACACAATGATCTGGGACGTCGGATTGCCAAAATTTCCATTGTCTAATACCCAGTTTTGTTGCTTGGGCAAAGAGTAGGTTGATGCCGACCCTTCTGTCTTATTGTGTGTGACTTGCTTCTATAGTAGGAAGAACACTGTTACTATACCCGTAATTCGTTAATCGTGGGCAATTTTATTATATACAGATCTGTAAATTGCTTTAATATATACAATGCCTTGGGAAAGTATTCACCTCTGTGGTGTTTTTGTTGTTTAATTCATTACAACCTGAAATAAAAATGGATTTAAAATTAGATTTTATGTAATGGAACTGACAAAATAATCCAAATTGTTACAAAGGAATAAAAAAAAAGAAGACCCTGTTTAAATAAGCTACACAGAGTGGGGGTCTATGGAAGAGTAGCCCGAAAAAAAGACATTGCTTAAGAAAAACATAAGAAAACACGAAATTAATTCACCAAATTGCATGTGACAGACTCCCCGAACATATGGAAGAAGGAGTCAGAGGAGACGAAAATCAAACGTTTTGGCCATTACGGGAAATGCTATGTGTGGCGCAAACCCAACACTTCCCATCACCCCAAGAACACGATTCCCACAGTGAAGCCTGGTGGGGGCAGCATCATGCTGAGGGGGCAGGGACTGGAGGACTGGCCAAGATTGAAGGAAAGATGGATAGCAGTAGATACAGGGCAATTCTTGAGGAAAACCTATTTATCTGCCAGAGAATGGAGAGTGGGTCTGAGGTTCACCTTCCAGCAGGACAATGACACTAAACATCCTGATAAATCTACACTGGAGGGTGTAAGGGGAAACGTGGGAATGTCCTGGAATGGACGAGTCAAAGCCCCGAAACCAATCCAATAGAGAATCTGTAGCATGACCTGAAGATGCTGGAGACAACGCAACCATCTGACCTGAAGACGCTGGAGACAACGCAACCATCTGACCTGAAGACGCTGGAGACAACGCAACCATCTGACCTGAAGACGCTGGAGACAACGCAACCATCTGACCTGAAGGAGTTGGAGCAGTTTTGCCTGGAAAAATCCAGTGTCTACATGTGATAGAGACATAGACCAAGAGACTGCATGTATAATAGAGACATCCCCAAGAGACTGCATGTGTAATAGAGACATCCCCAAGAGACTACATGTATAATAGAGACATCCCCAAGAGACTGCATGTGTAATAGAGACATAGACCTAGAGACTGCATGTGTAATAGAGACATAGACCAAGAGACTGCATGTGTAATAGAGACATCCCCCAGAGACTGCATGTGTAATAGAGACGTAGACCAAGAGACTCCATGTGTAATAGAGACGTAGACCAAGAGACTCTATGTGTAATAGAGACATCCCCAAGAGACTGCATGTGTAATAGAGACATCTCCAAGAGACTGCATGTGTAATAGAGACATCTCCAAGAGACTGCATGTGTAATAGAGACATAGACCAAGAGACTGCATGTGTAATAGAGACATCCCCAAGAGACTGCATGTGTAATAGAGACATCCCCCAAGCGACTGCATGTGTAATAGAGACATAGACTAAGAGACTGCATGTGTAATAGAGACAACCCCAAGAGACTGCATGTGTAATAGAGACATAGACCAAGAAACTGCATGTGTAATAGAGACATAGACCAAGAGACTGCATGTGTAATAGAGACATCCCCAAGACACTGCATGTGTAATAGAGACATAGACCAAGAGACTGCATGTGTAATAGAGACATCCCCAAGAGACTGCATGTGTAATAGAGACGTAGACCAAGAGACTCCATGTGTAATAGAGACATCCCCAAGAGACTGCATGTGTAATAAAGACATCTCCAAGAGACTGCATGTGTAATAGAGACATCTCCAAGAGACTGCATGTGTAATAGAGACATAGACCAAGAGACTGCATGTGTAATAGAGACATCCCCAAGAGACTGCATGTGTAATAGAGACATCCCCCAAGCGACTGCATGTGTAATAGAGACATAGACTAAGAGACTGCATGTGTAATAGAGACAACCCCAAGAGACTGCATGTGTAATAGAGACATAGACCAAGAAACTGCATGTGTAATAGAGACATAGACCAAGAGACTGCATGTGTAATAGAGGCATAGACCGAGAGACTGCATGTGTAATAGAGACATCCCCAAGAGACTGCATGTGTAATAGAGACATCCCCAAGAGACTGCATGTGTAATAGAGACATAGACCAAGAGACTGCATGTGTAATAGAGACATAGACCGAGAGACTGCATGTGTGATAGAGACATCCCCCAGAGACTGCATGTGTAATAGAGACATCCCCAAGAGACTGCATGTGTAATATAGACATAGACCAAGAAACTGCATGTGTGATAGAGACATAGACCAAGAGACTGCATGGGTAATAGAGACATCCCCAAATGACTGCATGTGTAATAGAGACATCTCCAAGAGACTGCATGTGTAATAGAGACATAGACCAAGAGACTGCATGTGTAATAGAGACATAGACCTAGAGACTGCATGTGTAATAGAGACATCCCCCAAGAGACTGCATGTGTAATAGAGACATCCCCAAGAGACTGCATGTGTAATATAGATATCCCCAAGAGACTGCATGTGTAATAGAGACATAGACCAAGAGACTGCATGTGTAATAGAGACATAGAACGAGAGACTGCATGTGTAATAGAGACATCCCCAAGAGACTGCATGTGTAATAGAGACATAGACCAAGAGACTGCATGTGTAATAGAGACATAGAACGAGAGACTGCATGTGTAATAGAGACATCCCCAAGAGACTGCATGTGTAATAGAGACATAGACCAAGAGACTGCATGTGTAATAGAGACATCCCCAATAGACTGCATGTGTAATAGAGACATCCCCAAGAGACTGCATGTGTAATAGAGACATAGACCAAGAGACTGCATGTGTAATAGAGACATAGACCAAGAGACTGCATGTGTAATAGAGACATAGACCAAGAGACTGCATGTGTAATAGAGACATCCCCAAGAGACTGCATGTGTAATAGAGACATCCCCAAGAGACTGCATGTGTAATAGAGACATCCCCAAGAGACTGCATGTGTAATAGAGACATCCCCAAGAGACGGCATGTGTAATAGAGACATCCCCCAAGAGACTGCATGTGGAATAGAGACATCCCAAGAGACTGCATGTGTAATAGAGACATAGACCAAGAGACTGCATGTGTAATAGAGACATAGAACGAGAGACTGCATGTGTAATAGAGACATAGACCAAGAGACTGCATGTGTAATAGAGACATCCCCAATAGACTGCATGTGTAATAGAGACATCCCCAAGAGACTGCATGTGTAATAGAGACATCCCCAAGAGACTGCATGTGTAATAGAGACATCCCCAAGAGACTGCATGTGTAATAGAGACATCTCCAAGAGACTACATGTGTAATATAGACATCCCCAAGAGACTGCATGTGTAATAGAGACATCCCCAAGAGACTACATGTGTAATATAGACATCCCCAAGAGACTGCATGTGTAATAGAGACATCCCCAAGAGACTGCATGTGTAATAGAGACATAGACCAAGAGACTGCATGTGTAATAGAGACATAGACCAAGAGACTGCATGTGTAATAGAGACATAGACCAAGAGACTGCATGTGTAACAGAGACATAGACCAAGAGACTGCATGTGTAATAGAGACATAGACCAAGAGACTGCATGTGTAATAGAGACATAGACCAAGAGACTGCATGTGTAATAGAGACATCCCCAAGAGACTGCATGTGTAATAGAGACATAGACCAAGAGACTGCATGTGTAATAGAGACATAGACCAAGAGACTGCATGTGTAATAGAGACATCCCCAAGAGACTGCATGTGTAATAGAGACATAGACCAAGAGACTGCATGTGTACTAGAGACATCCCCAATAGACTGCATGTGTAATAGAGACATCCCCAAGAGACTGCATGTGTAATAGAGACATAGACCAAGAGACTGCATGTGTAATAGAGACATAGACCAAGATACTGCATGTGTAATAGAGACATAGACCAAGAGACTGCATGTGTAATAGAGACATCCCCAAGAGACTGCATGTGTAATAGAGACATCCCCAAGAGACTGCATGTGTAATAGAGACATCCCCAAGAGACTGCATGTGTAATAGAGACATCCCCCAAGAGACTGCATGTGTAATAGAGACACCCCCAAGAGACTGCATGTGCAATAGAGACATAGACCAAGAGACTGCATGTGTAATAGAGACATAGACCAAGAGACTGCATGTGTAATAGAGACATCCCGAGACTGCATGTGTAATAGAGACATCCCCAAGAGACTGCATGTGTAATAGATACATCCCGAGACTGCATGTGTAATAGAGACATCCCGAGACTGCATGTGTAATAGAGACATCCCCAAGAGACTCCATGTGTAATAGAGACATCCCCAAGAGACTGCATGTGTAATAGAGACATCCCCAAGAGACTGCATGTGTAATAGAGACATCCCGAGACTGCATGTGTAATAGAGACATCCCCAAGAGACTCCATGTGTAATAGAGACATCCCCAAGAGACTGCATGTGTAATAGAGACATCCCCCAAGAGACTGCATGTGTAATAGAGACACCCCCAAGAGACTGCATGTGCAATAGAGACATAGACCAAGAGACTGCATGTGTAATAGAGACATAGACCAAGAGACTGCATGTGTAATAGAGACATCCCGAGACTGCATGTGTAATAGAGACATCCCCAAGAGACTGCATGTGTAATAGATACATCCCCAAGAGACTGCATGTGTAATAGAGACATCCCTAAGAGACTGCATGTGTAATAGAGACATAGACCAAGAGACTGCATGTGTAATAGAGACATCCCGAGACTGCATGTGTAATAGAGACATCCCCAAGAGACTGCATGTGTAATATCGATATCCCCAAGAGACTGCATGTGTAATAGAGACATCCCCAAGAGACTGCATGTGTAATAGAGACATAGACCAAGAAACTGCATGTGTGATAGAGACATAGACCAAGAGACTGCATGTGTAATAGAGACATCCCCAAGAGACTGCATGTGTAATAGAGACATCCCCAAGAGACTGCATGTGTAATAGAGACATCCCCCAAGCGACTGCATGTGTAATAGAGACATAGACCAAGAGACTGCATGTGTAATAGAGACATAGACCAAAAGACTGCATGTGTAATAGAGACATCCCCAAGCGACTGCATGTGTAATAGAGACAACCCCAAGAGACTGCATGTGTAATAGAGACATAGACCAAGAGACTGCATGTGTAATAGAGACATAGACCAAGAGACTGCATGTGTAATAGAGACATCCCCAAGAGACTGCATGTGTAATAGAGACATAGACCAAGAGACTGCATGTGTAATAGAGACATCCCTAAGAGACTGCATGTGTAATAGAGACATAGACCAAGAGACTGCATGTGTAATAGAGACATCCCCAAGAGACTGCATGTGTAATAGAGACATCCCAAGAGACTGCATGTGTAATAGAGACATCCCCAAGAGACTGCATGTGTAATAGAGACATCCCAAGAGACTGCATGTGGAATAGAGACATCCCCAAGAGACTACATGTGTAATAGAGACATCAACCAAGAGACTGCATGTGTGATAGAGACATAGACCAAGAGACTGCATGGGTAATAGAGACATCCCCAAGAGACTGCATGTGTAATAGAGACATCCCCAAGAGACTGCATGTGTAATAGAGACATCCCCAAGAGACTGCATGTGTAATAGAGACATCTCCAAGAGACTGCGTGTGTAATAGAGACATAGACCAAGAGACTGCATGTGTAATAGAGACATCCCCAAGAGACTGCATGTGTAATAGAGACATCCCCCAAGCGACTGCATGTGTAATAGAGACATAGACCAAGAGACTGCATGTGTAATAGAGACAACCCCAAGAGACTGCATGTGTAATAGAGACATAGACCAAGAGACTGCATGTGTAATAGAGACATCCCAAGAGACTGCATGTGTAATAGAGACATAGACCAAGAGACTCCATGTGTAATAGAGACATAGACCAAGAGACTGCATGTGTAATAGAGACATAGACCAAGAGACTGCATGTGTAATAGAGACATAGAACAAGAGACTGCATGTGTAATAGAGACATCCCCAAGAGACTGCATGTGTAATAGAGACATCCACCAAGAGACTGCATGTGTAATAGAGACATCTCCAAGAGACTGCATGTGTAATAGAGACATCCCCAAGAGACTGCATGTGTAATAGAGACATCCCCCAAGAGACTGCATGTGTAATAGAGACATCTCCAAGAGACTGCATGTGTAATAGAGACATAGACCAAGAGACTGCATGTGTAATAGAGACATCCCCAAGAGACTGCATGTGTAATAGAGACATCCCCCAAGCGACTGCATGTGTAATAGAGACATAGACCAAGAGACTGCATGTGTAATAGAGACATAGACCAAGAGACTGCATGTGTAATAGAGACATAGACCAAAAGACTGCATGTGTAATAGAGACATCCCCAAGAGACTGCATGTGTAATAGAGACATCCCCAAGAGACTGCATGTGTAATAGAGACATCCCCAAGAGACTGCATGTGTAATAGAGACATCCCCAAGAGACTGCATGTGTAATAGAGACATCCCCAAGAGACTGCATGTGTAATAGAGACATCCCCAAGAGACGGCATGTGTAATAGAGACATCCCCCAAGAGACTGCATGTGGAATAGAGACATCCCAAGAGACTGCATGTGTAATAGAGACATAGACCAAGAGACTGCATGTGTAATAGAGACATAGAACGAGAGACTGCATGTGTAATAGAGACATAGACCAAGAGACTGCATGTGTAATAGAGACATCCCCAATAGACTGCATGTGTAATAGAGACATCCCCAAGAGACTGCATGTGTAATAGAGACATCCCCAAGAGACTGCATGTGTAATAGAGACATCCCCAAGAGACTGCATGTGTAATAGAGACATCTCCAAGAGACTACATGTGTAATATAGACATCCCCAAGAGACTGCATGTGTAATAGAGACATCCCCAAGAGACTACATGTGTAATATAGACATCCCCAAGAGACTGCATGTGTAATAGAGACATCCCCAAGAGACTGCATGTGTAATAGAGACATAGACCAAGAGACTGCATGTGTAATAGAGACATAGACCAAGAGACTGCATGTGTAATAGAGACATAGACCAAGAGACTGCATGTGTAACAGAGACATAGACCAAGAGACTGCATGTGTAATAGAGACATAGACCAAGAGACTGCATGTGTAATAGAGACATAGACCAAGAGACTGCATGTGTAATAGAGACATCCCCAAGAGACTGCATGTGTAATAGAGACATAGACCAAGAGACTGCATGTGTAATAGAGACATAGACCAAGAGACTGCATGTGTAATAGAGACATCCCCAAGAGACTGCATGTGTAATAGAGACATAGACCAAGAGACTGCATGTGTACTAGAGACATCCCCAATAGACTGCATGTGTAATAGAGACATCCCCAAGAGACTGCATGTGTAATAGAGACATAGACCAAGAGACTGCATGTGTAATAGAGACATAGACCAAGATACTGCATGTGTAATAGAGACATAGACCAAGAGACTGCATGTGTAATAGAGACATCCCCAAGAGACTGCATGTGTAATAGAGACATCCCCAAGAGACTGCATGTGTAATAGAGACATCCCCAAGAGACTGCATGTGTAATAGAGACATCCCCCAAGAGACTGCATGTGTAATAGAGACACCCCCAAGAGACTGCATGTGCAATAGAGACATAGACCAAGAGACTGCATGTGTAATAGAGACATAGACCAAGAGACTGCATGTGTAATAGAGACATCCCGAGACTGCATGTGTAATAGAGACATCCCCAAGAGACTGCATGTGTAATAGATACATCCCGAGACTGCATGTGTAATAGAGACATCCCGAGACTGCATGTGTAATAGAGACATCCCCAAGAGACTCCATGTGTAATAGAGACATCCCCAAGAGACTGCATGTGTAATAGAGACATCCCGAGACTGCATGTGTAATAGAGACATCCCCAAGAGACTCCATGTGTAATAGAGACATCCCCAAGAGACTGCATGTGTAATAGAGACATCCCCCAAGAGACTGCATGTGTAATAGAGACACCCCCAAGAGACTGCATGTGCAATAGAGACATAGACCAAGAGACTGCATGTGTAATAGAGACATAGACCAAGAGACTGCATGTGTAATAGAGACATCCCGAGACTGCATGTGTAATAGAGACATCCCCAAGAGACTGCATGTGTAATAGATACATCCCCAAGAGACTGCATGTGTAATAGAGACATCCCTAAGAGACTGCATGTGTAATAGAGACATAGACCAAGAGACTGCATGTGTAATAGAGACATCCCGAGACTGCATGTGTAATAGAGACATCCCCAAGAGACTGCATGTGTAATATCGATATCCCCAAGAGACTGCATGTGTAATAGAGACATCCCCAAGAGACTGCATGTGTAATAGAGACATAGACCAAGAAACTGCATGTGTGATAGAGACATAGACCAAGAGACTGCATGTGTAATAGAGACATCCCCAAGAGACTGCATGTGTAATAGAGACATCCCCAAGAGACTGCATGTGTAATAGAGACATCCCCCAAGCGACTGCATGTGTAATAGAGACATAGACCAAGAGACTGCATGTGTAATAGAGACATAGACCAAAAGACTGCATGTGTAATAGAGACATCCCCAAGCGACTGCATGTGTAATAGAGACAACCCCAAGAGACTGCATGTGTAATAGAGACATAGACCAAGAGACTGCATGTGTAATAGAGACATAGACCAAGAGACTGCATGTGTAATAGAGACATCCCCAAGAGACTGCATGTGTAATAGAGACATAGACCAAGAGACTGCATGTGTAATAGAGACATCCCTAAGAGACTGCATGTGTAATAGAGACATAGACCAAGAGACTGCATGTGTAATAGAGACATCCCCAAGAGACTGCATGTGTAATAGAGACATCCCAAGAGACTGCATGTGTAATAGAGACATCCCCAAGAGACTGCATGTGTAATAGAGACATCCCAAGAGACTGCATGTGGAATAGAGACATCCCCAAGAGACTACATGTGTAATAGAGACATCAACCAAGAGACTGCATGTGTGATAGAGACATAGACCAAGAGACTGCATGGGTAATAGAGACATCCCCAAGAGACTGCATGTGTAATAGAGACATCCCCAAGAGACTGCATGTGTAATAGAGACATCCCCAAGAGACTGCATGTGTAATAGAGACATCTCCAAGAGACTGCGTGTGTAATAGAGACATAGACCAAGAGACTGCATGTGTAATAGAGACATCCCCAAGAGACTGCATGTGTAATAGAGACATCCCCCAAGCGACTGCATGTGTAATAGAGACATAGACCAAGAGACTGCATGTGTAATAGAGACAACCCCAAGAGACTGCATGTGTAATAGAGACATAGACCAAGAGACTGCATGTGTAATAGAGACATCCCAAGAGACTGCATGTGTAATAGAGACATAGACCAAGAGACTCCATGTGTAATAGAGACATAGACCAAGAGACTGCATGTGTAATAGAGACATAGACCAAGAGACTGCATGTGTAATAGAGACATAGAACAAGAGACTGCATGTGTAATAGAGACATCCCCAAGAGACTGCATGTGTAATAGAGACATCCACCAAGAGACTGCATGTGTAATAGAGACATCTCCAAGAGACTGCATGTGTAATAGAGACATCCCCAAGAGACTGCATGTGTAATAGAGACATCCCCCAAGAGACTGCATGTGTAATAGAGACATCTCCAAGAGACTGCATGTGTAATAGAGACATAGACCAAGAGACTGCATGTGTAATAGAGACATCCCCAAGAGACTGCATGTGTAATAGAGACATCCCCCAAGCGACTGCATGTGTAATAGAGACATAGACCAAGAGACTGCATGTGTAATAGAGACATAGACCAAGAGACTGCATGTGTAATAGAGACATAGACCAAAAGACTGCATGTGTAATAGAGACATCCCCAAGAGACTGCATGTGTAATAGAGACATCCCCAAGAGACTGCATGTGTAATAGAGACATAGACAAAGAGACTGCATGTGTAATAGAGACATAGAACGAGAGACTGCATGTGTAATAGAGACATCCCCAAGAGACTGCATGTGTAATAGAGACATCCCCAAGAGACTGCATGTGTAATAGAGACATCCCCAATACACTGCATGTGTAATAGAGACATAGACCAAGAGACTGCATGTGTAATAGAGACATCCCCAAGAGACTGCATGTGTAATAGAGACATCCCCAAGAGACTGCATCTGTAATAGAGACATCCCCAAGAGACTGCATGTGTAATAGACACATAGACCAAGAGACTGCATGGGTAATAGAGACATAGACCAAGAGACTGCATGTGTAATAGAGACATCCCCCAAGAGACTGCATGTGTAATAGAGACATAGACCAAGAGACTGCATGTGTAATAGAGACATCCCCCAAGAGACTGCATGTGTAATAGAGACATCCCCAAGAGACTGCATGTGTAATAGAGACATCCCCCAAGAGACTGCATGTGTAATAGAGACATCCCCAATAGACTGCATGTGTAATAGAGACATCCCCAAGAGACTGCATGTGTAATAGAGACATCCACAAGAGACTGCATGTGAAATAGAGACATCCCGAGACTGCATGTGTAATAGAGACATCCCCAAGAGACTGCATGTGTAATATAGACATCCCCAAGAGACTGCATGTGTAATAGAGACATCCCCATGAGACTGCATGTGTAATACAGACATCCCCAAGAGACTGCATGTGTAATAGAGACATCCCCAAGAGACTGCATGTGTAATAGAGACATAGACCAAGAGACTGCATGTGTAATAGAGACATCCCGAGACTGCATGTGTAATAGAGACATCCCCAAGAGACTGCTTGTGTAATATAGATATCCCCAAGAGACTGCATGTGTAATAGAGACATCCCCAATAGACTGCATGTGTAATACAGACATCCCCAAGAGACTGCATGTGTAATAGAGACATCCCCAAGAGACTGCATGTGTAATAGAGACATAGACCAAGAGACTGCATGTGTAATAGAGACATCCCGAGACTGCATGTGTAATAGAGACATCCCCAAGAGACTGCTTGTGTAATATAGATATCCCCAAGAGACTGCATGTGTAATAGAGACATCCCCAATAGACTGCATGTGTAATACAGACATCCCCAAGAGACTGCATGTGTAATAGAGACATCCCCAAGAGACTGCATGTGTAATAGAGACATAGACCAAGAGACTGCATGTGTAATAGAGACATCCCGAGACTGCATGTGTAATAGAAACATCCCCAAGAGACTGCATGTGTAATATCGATATCCCCAAGAGACTGCATGTGTAATAGAGACATCCCCAAGAGACTGCATATGTAATAGAGACATAGACCAAGAAACTGCATGTGTGATAGAGACATCCCCAAGAGACTGCATGTGTAATAGAGACATCCCCAAGAGACTGCATGTGTAATAGAGACATCAACCAAGAGACTGCATGTGTAATAGAGACATCAACCAAGAGACTGCATGTGTAATAGAGACATAGACCGAGAGACTGCATGTGTAATAGAGACATCCCCAAGAGACTGCATGTGTAATAGAGACATCCCCAAGAGACTGCATGGGTAATAGAGACATAAACCAAGAGACTGCATGTGTAATAGAGACATAGACCGAGAGACTGCATGTGTAATAGAGACATCCCAAGAGACTGCATGTGTAATAGAGACATCCCCAAAAGACTGCATGTGTAATAGAGACATAGACCAAGAGACTGCATGTGTAATACATCCCCAAGAGACTCCATGTGTAATAGAGACATCCCCCAAGAGACTGCATGTGTAATAGAGACATCCCCAAGAGACTGCATGTGTAATAGAGACATAGACCAAGAGACTGCATGTGTAATAGAGACATAGACCAAGAGACTGCATGTGTAATAGAGACATAGAACGAGAGACTGCATGTGTAATAGAGACATCCCCAAGAGACTGCATGTGTAATAGAGACATCCCCCAAGAGACTGCATGTGGAATAGAGACATCCCAAGAGACTGCATGTGTAATAGAGACATAGACCAAGAGACTGCATGTGTAATAGAGACATAGAACGAGAGACTGCATGTGTAATAGAGACATCCCCAAGAGACTGCATGTGTAATAGAGACATCCCCCAAGAGACTGCATGTGGAATAGAGACATCCCAAGAGACTGCATGTGTAATAGAGACATAGACCAAGAGACTGCATGTGTAATAGAGACATAGAACGAGAGACTGCATGTGTAATAGAGACATCCCCAATAGACTGCATGTGTAATAGAGACATCCCCAAGAGACTGCATGTGTTATAGAGACATAGTCCAAGAGACTGCATGTGTAATAGAGACATAGACCAAGAGACTGCATGTGTAATAGAGACATAGAACGAGAGACTGCATGTGTAATAGAGACATCCCCAATAGACTGCATGTGTAATAGAGACATCCCCAAGAGACTGCATGTGTAATAGAGACATAGACCAAGAGACTGCATGTGTAATAGAGACATAGACCAAGAGACTGCATGTGTAATAGAGACATAGACCAAGAGACTGCATGTGTAATAGAGACATAGACCAAGAGACTGCATGTGTAATAGAGACATAGACCAAGAGACTGCATGTGAAATAGAGACATCCCGAGACTGCATGTGTAATAGAGACATCCCCAAGAGACTGCATGTGTAATATAGAAATCCCCAAGAGACTGCATGTGCAATAGAGACATCCCCAAGAGACTGCATGTGTAATAGAGACATCCCCATGAGACTGCATGTGTAATAGAGACATCCCCAAGAGACTGCATGTGTAATAGAGACATAGACCAAGAGACTGCATGTGTAATAGGGACATAGACCAAGAGACTGCATGTGTAATAGAGACATCCCCAAGAGACTGCATGTGTAATAGAGACATAGACCAAGAGACTGCATGTGTAATAGAGACATCCCCAAGAGACTGCATGTGTAATAGAGACATCCCCAAGAGACTGCATGTGTAATAGAGACATCCCCAAGAGACTGCATGTGTAATAGAGACATCCCCAAGAGACTGCATGTGTAATAGAGACATCCCCCAAGAGACTGCATGTGGAATAGAGACATCCCAAGAGACTGCATGTGTAATAGAGACATAGAACGAGAGACTGCATGTGTAATAGAGACATAGACCAATAGACTGCATGTGTAATAGAGACATCCCCAATAGACTGCATGTGTAATAGAGACATCCCCAAGAGACTGCATGTGTAATAGAGACATCCCCAAGAGACTGCATGTGTAATAGAGACATCCCCAAGAGTCTGCATGTGTAATAGAGACATCCCCCAAGAGACTGCATGTGGAATAGAGACATCCCAAGAGACTGCATGTGTAATAGAGACATAGAACGAGAGACTGCATGTGTAATAGAGACATAGACCAAGAGACTGCATGTGTAATAGAGACATCCCCAATAGACTGCATGTGTAATAGAGACATCCCCAAGAGACTGCATGTGTAATAGAGACATCCCCAAGAGACTGCATGTGTAATAGAGACATCCCCAAGAGTCTGCATGTGTAATAGAGACATCCCGAGACTGCATGTGTAATAGAGACATCCCCAAGAGACTGCATGTGTAATAGAGACATCCCCCAAGAGACTGCATGTGTAATAGAGACATCCCCAAGAGACTGCATGTGCAATAGAGACATAGACCAAGAGACTGCATGTGTAATAGAGACATAAACCAAGAGACTGCATGTGTAATAGGGACATAGACCAAGAGACTGCATGTGTAATAGAGACATCCCCAAGAGACTGCATGTGTAATAGAGACATAGACCAAGAGACTGCATGTGTAATAGAGACATCCCCAAGAGACTGCATGTGTAATAGAGACATCCCCAAGAGACTGCATGTGTAATAGAGACATAGACCAAGAGACTGCATGTGAAATAGAGACATCCCGAGACTGCATGTGTAATAGAGACATCCCCAAGAGACTGCATGTGTAATATAGACATCCCCAAGAGACTGCATGTGCAATAGAGACATCCCCAAGAGACTGCATGTGTAATAGAGACATCCCCATGAGACTGCATGTGTAATAGAGACATCCCCAAGAGACTGCATGTGTAATAGAGACATAGACCAAGAGACTGCATGTGTAATAGGGACATAGACCAAGAGACTGCATGTGTAATAGAGACATCCCCAAGAGACTGCATGTGTAATAGAGACATAGACCAAGAGACTGCATGTGTAATAGAGACATCCCCAAGAGACTGCATGTGTAATAGAGACATAGACCAAGAGACTGCATGTGTAATAGAGACATCCCCAAGAGACTGCATGTGTAATAGAGACATCAACCAAGAGACTGCATGTGTAATAGAGACATCAACCAAGAGACTGCATGTGTAATAGAGACATAGACCGAGAGACTGCATGTGTAATAGAGACATCCCCAAGAGACTGCATGTGTAATAGAGACATCCCCAAGAGACTGCATGGGTAATAGAGACATAGACCAAGAGACTGCATGTGTAATAGAGACATAGACCGAGAGACTGCATGTGTAATAGAGACATCCCAAGAGACTGCATGTGTAATAGAGACATCCCCAAAAGACTGCATGTGTAATAGAGACATAGACCAAGAGACTGCATGTGTAATAGAGACATCCCCAAGAGACTCCATGTGTAATAGAGACATCCCCCAAGAGACTGCATGTGTAATAGAGACATCCCCAAGAGACTGCATGTGTAATAGAGACATCCCCAAGAGACTGCATGTGTAATAGAGACATCCCCCAAGAGACTGCATGTGGAATAGAGACATCCCAAGAGACTGCATGTGTAATAGAGACATAGACCAAGAGACTGCATGTGTAATAGAGACATCCCCAAGAGACTGCATGTGTAATAGAGACATCCCCAAGAGACTGCATGTGTAATAGAGACATCCCCAAGAGACTGCATGTGTAATAGAGACATCCCCAAGAGACTGCATGTGTAATAGAGACATCCCCCAAGAGACTGCATGTGGAATAGAGACATCCCAAGAGACTGCATGTGTAATAGAGACATAGACCAAGAGACTGCATGTGTAATAGAGACATAGAACGAGAGACTGCATGTGTAATAGAGACATAGACCAAGAGACTGCATGTGTAATAGAGACATCCCCAATAGACTGCATGTGTAATAGAGACATCCCTAAGAGACTGCATGTTTAATAGAGACATCCCCAAGAGACTGCATGTGTAATAGAGACATCCCCAAGAGTCTGCATGTGTAATAGAGACATCCCGAGACTGCATGTGTAATAGAGACATCCCCAAGAGACTGCATGTGTAATAGAGACATCCCCCAAGAGACTGCATGTGTAATAGAGACATCCCCAAGAGACTGCATGTGCAATAGAGACATAGACCAAGAGACTGCATGTGTAATAGAGACATAGACCAAGAGACTGCATGTGTAATAGAGACATCCCCAAGAGACTCCATGTGTAATAGAGACATCCCCCAAGAGACTGCATGTGTTATAGAGACATCCCCAAGAGACTGCATGTGTAATAGAGACATCCCCAAGAGACTGCATGTGTAATAGAGACATCCCCCAAGAGACTGCATGTGGAATAGAGACATCCCAAGAGACTGCATGTGTAATAGAGACATAGACCAAGAGACTGCATGTGTAATAGAGACATCCCCAAGAGACTGCATGTGTAATAGAGACATCCCCAAGAGACTGCATGTGTAATAGAGACATCCCCAAGAGACTGCATGTGTAATAGAGACATCCCCAAGAGACTGCATGTGTAATAGAGACATCCCCCAAGAGACTGCATGTGGAATAGAGACATCCCAAGAGACTGCATGTGTAATAGAGACATAGACCAAGAGACTGCATGTGTAATAGAGACATAGAACGAGAGACTGCATGTGTAATAGAGACATAGACCAAGAGACTGCATGTGTAATAGAGACATCCCCAATAGACTGCATGTGTAATAGAGACATCCCTAAGAGACTGCATGTTTAATAGAGACATCCCCAAGAGACTGCATGTGTAATAGAGACATCCCCAAGAGTCTGCATGTGTAATAGAGACATCCCGAGACTGCATGTGTAATAGAGACATCCCCAAGAGACTGCATGTGTAATAGAGACATCCCCCAAGAGACTGCATGTGTAATAGAGACATCCCCAAGAGACTGCATGTGCAATAGAGACATAGACCAAGAGACTGCATGTGTAATAGAGACATAGACCAAGAGACTGCATGTGTAATAGAGACATAGACCAAGAGACTGCAGGTGTAATAGGGACATAGACCAAGAGACTGCATGTGTAATAGAGACATCCCCAAGAGACTGCATGTGTAATAGAGACATAGACCAAGAGACTGCATGTGTAATAGAGACATCCCCAAGAGACTGCATGTGTAATAGAGACATCCCCAAGAGACTGCATGTGTAATAGAGACATCCCCAAGAGACTGCATGTGTAATAGAGACATAGACCAAGAGACTGCATGTGAAATAGAGACATCCCGAGACTGCATGTGTAATAGAGACATCCCCAAGAGACTGCATGTGTAATATAGACATCCCCAAGAGACTGCATGTGCAATAGAGACATCCCCAAGAGACTGCATGTGTAATAGAGACATCCCCATGAGACTGCATGTGTAATAGAGACATCCCCAAGAGACTGCATGTGTAATAGAGACATCCCCAAGAGACTGCATGTGTAATAGAGACATAGACCAAGAGACTGCATGTGTAATAGAGACATCCCGAGACTGCATGTGTAATAGAGACATCCCCAAGAGACTGCTTGTGTAATAGAGACATAGACCAAGAGACTGCATGTGTAATAGAGACATCCCGAGACTGCATGTGTAATAGAGACATCCCCAAGAGACTGCTTGTGTAATATAGATATCCCCAAGAGACTGCATGTGTAATAGAGACATCCCCAATAGACTGCATGTGTAATAGAGACATAGACCAAGAGACTGCATGTGTAATAGAGACATCCCGAGACTGCATGTGTAATAGAAACATCCCCAAGAGACTGCATGTGTAATATCGATATCCCCAAGAGACTGCATGTGTAATAGAGACATCCCCAAGAGACTGCATATGTAATAGAGACATAGACCAAGAAACTGCATGTGTGATAGAGACATCCCCAAAAGACTGCATGTGTAATAGAGACATCCCCAAGAGACTGCATGTGTAATAGAGACATCAACCAAGAGACTGCATGTGTAATAGAGACATCAACCAAGAGACTGCATGTGTAATAGAGACATAGACCGAGAGACTGCATGTGTAATAGAGACATCCCCAAGAGACTGCATGTGTAATAGAGACATCCCCAAGAGACTGCATGGGTAATAGAGACATAGACCAAGAGACTGCATGTGTAATAGAGACATAGACCGAGAGACTGCATGTGTAATAGAGACATCCCAAGAGACTGCATGTGTAATAGAGACATCCCCAAAAGACTGCATGTGTAATAGAGACATAGACCAAGAGACTGCATGTGTAATACATCCCCAAGAGACTCCATGTGTAATAGAGACATCCCCCAAGAGACTGCATGTGTAATAGAGACATCCCCAAGAGACTGCATGTGTAATAGAGACATAGACCAAGAGACTGCATGTGTAATAGAGACATAGACCAAGAGACTGCATGTGTAATAGAGACATAGAACGAGAGACTGCATGTGTAATAGAGACATCCCCAAGAGACTGCATGTGTAATAGAGACATCCCCCAAGAGACTGCATGTGGAATAGAGACATCCCAAGAGACTGCATGTGTAATAGAGACATAGACCAAGAGACTGCATGTGTAATAGAGACATAGAGCGAGAGACTGCATGTGTAATAGAGACATCCCCAATAGACTGCATTTGTAATAGAGACATCCCCAAGAGACTGCATGTGTTATAGAGACATAGTCCAAGAGACTGCATGTGTAATAGAGACATCCCCAAGAGACTGCATGTGTTATAGAGACATAGTCCAAGAGACTCCATGTGTAATAGAGACATAGACCAAGAGACTGCATGTGTAATAGAGGCATAGAACGAGAGACTGCATGTGTAATAGAGACATCCCCAATAGACTGCATGTGTAATAGAGACATCCCCAAGAGACTGCATGTGTAATAGAGACATAGACCAAGAGACTGCATGTGTAATAGAGACATAGACCAAGAGACTGCATGTGTAATAGAGACATAGACCAAGAGACTGCATGTGTAATAGAGACATAGACCAAGAGACTGCATGTGTAATAGAGACATCCCAAGAGACTGCATGTGTAATAGAGACATCCCCAAGAGACTGCATGTGTAATAGAGACATCCCCAAGAGACTGCATGTGTAATAGAGACATCCCCCAAGAGACTGCATGTTGAATAGAGACATAGACCAAGAGACTGCATGTGTAATAGAGACATAGAACGAGAGACTGCATGTGTAATAGAGACATAGACCGAGAGACTGCATGTGTAATAGAGACATCCCCAATAGACTGCATGTGTAATAGAGACATCCCCAAGAGACTGCATGTGTAATAGAGACATAGACCAAGAGACTGCATGTGTAATAGAGACATAGACCAAGAGACTGCATGTGTAATAGAGACATAGACCAAGAGACTGCATGTGTAATAGAGACATCCCGAGACTGCATGTGTAATAGAGACATCCCCAAGAGACTGCATGTGTAATATAGATATCCCCAAGAGACTGCATGTGTAATAGAGACATCAACCAAGAGACTGCATGTGTGATAGAGACATAGACCAAGAGACTGCATGTGTAATAGAGACATCCCCAATAGACTGCATGTGTAATAGAGACATAGACCAAGAGACTGCATGTGTAATAGAGACATCCCCAAGAGACTGCATGTGTAATAGAGACATAGACCAAGAGACTGCATGTGTAATAGAGACATCCCCAATAGACTGCATGTGTAATAGAGACATCCCCAAGAGACTGCATGTGTAATAGAGACATCCCCAAGAGACTGCATGTGTAATAGAGACATCCCAAGAGACTGCATGTGGAATAGAGACATCCCCAAGAGACTGCATGTGTAATAGAGACATTAACCAAGAGACTGCATGTGTGATAGAGACATAGACCAAGAGACTGCATGGGTAATAGAGACATACCCAAGAGACTGCATGTGTAATAGAGACATCCCCAAGAGACTGCATGTGTAATAGAGACATAGACCAACAGACTGCATGTGTAATAGAGACATAGACCAAGAGACTGCATGTGTAATAGAGACATCCCCAAGAGACTGCATGTGTAATAGAGACATCCCCAAAATACTGCATGTGTAATAGAGACATAGACCAAGAGACTGCATGTGTAATACATCCCTAAGAGACTCCATGTGTAATAGAGACATCCCCCAAGAGACTGCATGTGTAATAGAGACATCCCCAAGAGACTGCATGTGTAATAGAGACATAGACCAAGAGACTGCATGTGTAATAGAGACATAGAACGAGAGACTGCATGTGTAATAGAGACATCCCCAAGAGACTGCATGTGGAATAGAGACATCCCAAGAGACTGCATGTGTAATAGAGACATCCCCAAGAGACTGCATGTGTAATAGAGACATCCCCAAGAGACTCCATGTGTAATAGATACATCCCCAAGAGACTGCATGTGTAATAGAGACATCCCCAAGAGACTGCATGTGTAATAGAGACATCCCCAAGAGACTGCATGTGTAATAGAGATATAGACCAAGAGACTGCATGTGTAATAGAGACATCCCGAGACTGCATGTGTAATAGAGACATCCCCAAGAGACTGCATGTGTAATAGAGACATAGACCAAGAGACTGCATGTGTAATAGAGACATCCCCAAGAGACTGCATGTGTAATAGAGACATCCCCAAGAGACTGCATGTGTAATAGAGACATCCCAAGAGACTGCATGTGGAATAGAGACATCCCCAAGAGACTGCATGTGTAATAGAGACATCAACCAAGAGACTGCATGTGTGATAGAGACATAGACCAAGAGACTGCATGGGTAATAGAGACATCCCCAAGAGACTGCATGTGTAATAGAGACATCAACCAAGAGACTGCATGTGTGATAGAGACATAGACCAAGAGACTGCATGGGTAATAGATACATCCCCAAGAGACTGCATGTGTAATAGAGACATCAACCAAGAGACTGCATGTGTGATAGAGACATAGACCAAGAGACTGCATGGGTAATAGAGACATACCCAAGAGACTGCATGTGTAATAGAGACATCCCCCGAGAGACTGCATGTGTAATAGAGGCATAGACCGAGAGACTGCATGTGTAATAGAGACATCCCCAAGAGACTGCATGTGTAATAGAGACATCCCCCAAGAGACTGCATGTGTAATAGAGACATCCCCAAGAGACTGCATGTGTAATAGAGACATAGACCAAGAGACTGCATGTGTAATAGAGACATAGACAAAGAGACTGCATGTGTAATAGAGACATAGAACGAGAGACTGCATGTGTAATAGAGACATCCCCAAGAGACTGCATGTGTAATAGAGACATCCCCCAAGAGACTGCATGTGGAATAGAGACATCCCAAGAGACTGCATGTGTAATAGAGACATAGACCAAGAGACTGCATGTGTAATAGAGACATAGAACGAGAGACTGCATGTGTAATAGAGACATCCCCAAGAGACTCCATGTGTAATAGAGACATCCCCCAAGAGACTGCATGTGTAATAGAGACATCCCAAGAGTCTGCATGTGTAATAGAGACATCCCAAGAGTCTGCATGTGTAATAGAGACATCCCCAAGAGACTGCATGTGTAATAGAGACATAGACCAAGAGACTGCATGTGTAATAGAGACATAGACAAAGAGACTGCATGTGTAATAGAGACATAGAAGGAGAGACTGCATGTGTAATAGAGACATCCCCAAGAGACTGCATGTGTAATAGAGACATCCCCCAAGAGACTGCATGTGGAATAGAGACATCCCAAGAGACTGCATGTGTAATAGAGACATAGACCAAGAGACTGCATGTGTAATAGAGACATAGAACGAGAGACTGCATGTGTAATAGAGACATCCCCAATAGACTGCATGTGTAATAGAGACATCCCCAAGAGACTGCATGTGTAATAGAGACATAGACCAAGAGACTGCATGTGTAATAGAGACATAGACCAAGAGACTGCATGTGTAATAGAGACATAGACCAAGAGACTGCATGTGTAATAGAGACAAAGACCAAGAGACTACATGTGTAATAGAGACATCCCCAAGAGACTGCATGTGTAATAGAGACATCCCCAAGAGACTGCATGTGTAATAGAGACATCCCCCAAGAGACTGCATGTGGAATGGAGACATCCCAAGAGACTGCATGTGTAATAGAGACATAGACCAAGAGACTGCATGTGTAATAGAGACATAGACCAAGAGACTGCATGTGTAATAGAGACATAGACCAAGAGACTGCATGTGTAATAGAGACATAGACCAAGAGACTGCATGTGTAATAGAGACATAGACCAAGAGACTGCATGTGTAATAGAGACATCCCCAAGAGACTGCATGTGTAATAGAGACATCCCCAAGAGACTGCATGTGTAATAGAGACATCCCCCAAGAGACTGCATGTGTAATAGAGACATCCCCAAGAGACTGCATGTGTAATAGAGACATAGACCAAGAGACTGCATGTGTAATAGAGACATAGACAAAGAGACTGCATGTGTAATAGAGACATAGAACGAGAGACTGCATGTGTAATAGAGACATCCCCAAGAGACTGCATGTGTAATAGAGACATCCCCCAAGAGACTGCATGTGGAATAGAGACATCCCAAGAGACTGCATGTGTAATAGAGACATAGAACGAGAGACTGCATGTGTAATAGAGACATCCCCAAGAGACTCCATGTGTAATAGAGACATCCCCCAAGAGACTGCATGTGTAATAGAGACATCCCAAGAGTCTGCATGTGTAATAGAGACATCCCCAAGAGACTGCATGTGTAATAGAGACATAGACCAAGAGACTGCATGTGTAATAGAGACATAGACAAAGAGACTGCATGTGTAATAGAGACATAGAAGGAGAGACTGCATGTGTAATAGAGACATCCCCAAGAGACTGCATGTGTAATAGAGACATCCCCCAAGAGACTGCATGTGGAATAGAGACATCCCAAGAGACTGCATGTGTAATAGAGACATAGACCAAGAGACTGCATGTGTAATAGAGACATAGAACGAGAGACTGCATGTGTAATAGAGACATCCCCAATAGACTGCATGTGTAATAGAGACATCCCCAAGAGACTGCATGTGTAATAGAGACATAGACCAAGAGACTGCATGTGTAATAGAGACATAGACCAAGAGACTGCATGTGTAATAGAGACATAGACCAAGAGACTGCATGTGTAATAGAGACAAAGACCAAGAGACTGCATGTGTAATACATCCCCAAGAGACTGCATGTGTAATAGAGACATCCCCAAGAGACTGCATGTGTAATAGAGACATCCCCCAAGAGACTGCATGTGGAATGGAGACATCCCAAGAGACTGCATGTGTAATAGAGACATAGACCAAGAGACTGCATGTGTAATAGAGACATAGACCAAGAGACTGCATGTGTAATAGAGACATAGACCAAGAGACTGCATGTGTAATAGAGACATAGACCAAGAGACTCCATGTGTAATAGAGACATAGACCAAGAGACTGCATGTGTAATAGAGACATAGACCAAGAGACTGCATGTGTAATAGAGACATCCCCAAGAGACTGCATGTGTAATAGAGACATCCCCAAGAGACTGCATGTGTAATAGAGACATCCCCAAGAGACTGCATGTGTAATAGAGACATAGACCAAGAGACTGCATGTGTAATAGAGACATCCCGAGACTGCATGTGTAATAGAGACATCCCCAAGAGACTGCATGTGTAATAGAGACATATACCAAGAGACTGCATGTGTAATAGAGACATCCCAAGAGACTGCATGTGTAATAGAGACATCCCCAATAGACTGCATGTGTAATAGAGACATAGACCAAGAGACTGCATGTGTAATAGAGACATCCCCAAGAGACTGCATGTGTAATAGAGACATCCCAAGAGACTGCATGTGGAATAGAGACATCCCCAAGAGACTGCATGTGTAATAGAGACATCAACCAAGAGACTGCATGTGTGATAGAGACATCCCCAAGAGACTGCATCTGTAATATAGACATCCCCAAGAGACTGCATGTGGAATAGAGACATCCCCAAGAGACTGCATGCGTAATAGAGACATCAACCAAGAGACTGCATGTGTGATAGAGACATAGACCAAGAGACTGCATGGGTAATAGAGACATACCCAAGAGACTGCATGTGTAATAGAGACATCCCCCGAGAGACTGCATGTGTAATAGAGGCATAGACCGAGAGACTGCATGTGTAATAGAGACATCCCCAAGAGACTGCATGTGTAATAGAGACATAGACCAAGAAACTGCATGTGTAATAGAGACATAGACCGAGAGACTGCATGTGTAATAGAGACATCCCAAGAGACTGCATGTGTAATAGAGACATCCCCAAAAGACTGCATGTGTAATAGAGACATAGACCAAGAGACTGCATGTGTAATAGAGACATAGACCAAGAGACTGCATGTGTAATAGAGACATCCCCCAAGAGACTGCATGTGTAATAGAGACATCCCCCGAGAGACTGCATGTGGAATAGAGACATCCCAAGAGACTGCATGTGTAATAGAGACATCCCCCAAGAGACTGCATGTGTAATAGAGACATAGACCAAGAGACTGCATGTGTAATAGAGACATCCCCCGAGAGACTGCATGTGTAATACAGGCATAGACCGAGAGACTGCATGTGTAATAGAGACATCCCCAAGAGACTGCATGTGTAATAGAGACATCCCCAAGAGAATGCATGTGTAATAGAGACATAGACCAAGAGACTGCATGTGTAATAGAGACATAGACCGAGAGACTGCATGTGTAATAGAGACATCCCAAGAGACTGCATGTGTAATAGAGACATCCCCAAGAGACTGCATGTGTAATAGAGACATCCCCAAAAGACTGCATGTGTAATAGAGACATAGACCAAGAGACTGCATGTGTAATAGAGACATCCCCAAGAGACTGCATGTGTAATAGAGACATCCCCAAGAGACTGCATGTGTAATAGAGACATCCCCAAGAGACTGCATGTGTAATAGAGACATAGACCAAGAGATTGCATGTGTAATAGAGACATCCCCAAGAGACTGCATGTGTAATAGAGACATAGACCAAGAGACTGCATGTGTAATAGAGACATAGACCAAGAGACTGCATGTGTAATAGAGACATCCCAAATAGACTGCATGTGTAATAGAGACATCCCCAAGACACTGCATGTGTAATAGAGACATAGACCAAGAGACTGCATGTGTAATAGAGACATCCCCCAAGAGACTGCATGTGTAATAGAGACATAGACCAAGAGACTGCATGTGTAATAGAGACATAGACCAAGAGACTGCATGTTTAATAGAGATATCCCCAAGAGACTGCATGTGTAATAGAGACATCCCCAAGAGACTGCATGTGTAATAGAGACATCCCCCAAGAGACTGCATGTGGAATAGAGACATCCCAAGAGACTGCATGTGTAATAGAGACATAGACCAAGAGACTGCATGTGTAATAGAGACATCCCCAATAGACTGCATGTGTAATAGAGACATCCCCAAGAGACTGCATGTGTAATAGAGACATAGACCAAGAGACTGCATGTGTAATAGAGACATCCCCAAGAGACTGCATGTGTAATAGAGACATCCCCAAGAGACTGCATGTGTAATAGAGACATCCCCAATAGACTGCATGTGTAATAGAGACATCCCCAAGAGACTGCATGTGTAATAGAGACATAAACCAAGAGACTGCATGTGTAATAGAGACATCCCCAAGAGACTGCATGTGTAATAGAGACATCCCCAAGAGACTGCATGTGTAATAGAGACATCCCCAAGAGACTGCATGTGTAATAGAGACATCCCCAAGAGACTGCATGTGTAATAGAGACATCCCCAAGAGACTGCATGTGTAATAGAGACATCCCCAAGAGACTCCATGTGTAATAGAGACATAGACCAAGAGACTGCATGTGTAATAGAGACATAGACCAAGAGACTGCATGTGTGATAGAGACATCCCCAAGAGACTCCATGTGTAATAGAGACATAGACCAAGAGACTGCATGTGTAATAGAGACATAGACCAAGAGACTGCATGTGTAATAGAGACATCCCCAAGAGACTCCATGTGTAATAGAGACATAGACCAAGAGACTGCATGTGTAATAGAGACATAGAACGAGAGACTGCATGTGTAATAGAGACATCCCCAAGAGACTGCATGTGTAATAGAGACATCCCCAAGAGACTGTATGTGTAATAGAGACATCCCCAAGAGACTGCATGTGTAATAGAGACATCCCCAAGAGACTGCATGTGTAATAGAGACATCCCCAAGAGACTGCATGTGTAATAGAGACATCCCCAAGAGACTGCATGTGTAATAGAGACATCCCCAAGAGACTGCATGTGTAATATAGACATCCCCAAGAGACTGCATGTGTAATAGAGACATCCCCAAGAGACTCCATGTGTAATAGAGACATCCCAAGAGACTGCATGTGTAATAGAGACATAGACCAAGAGACTGCATGTGTAATAGAGACATAGACCAAGAGACTGCATGTGTAATAGAGACATCCCCAAGAGACTCCATGTGTAATAGAGACATAGACCAAGAGACTGCATGTGTAATAGAGACATAGACCAAGAGACTGCATGTGTAATAGAGACATCCCCAAGAGACTGCATGTGTAATAGAGACATAGACCAAGAGACTGCATGTGTAATAGAGACATAGACCAAGAGACTGCATGTTTAATAGAGACATCCCCAAGAGACTGCATGTGTAATAGAGACATCCCCAAGAGACTGCATGTGTAATAGAGACATCCCCCAAGAGACTGCATGTGGAATAGAGACATCCCAAGAGACTGCATGTGTAATAGAGACATAGACCAAGAGACTGCATGTGTAATAGAGACATCCCCAATAGACTGCATGTGTAATAGAGACATCCCCAAGAGACTGCATGTGTAATAGAGACATAGACCAAGAGACTGCATGTGTAATAGAGACATCCCCAAGAGACTGCATGTGTAATAGAGACATCCCCAAGAGACTGCATGTGTAATAGAGACTTCCCAAGAGACTGCATGTGTAATAGAGACATAGACCAAGAGACTGCATGTGTAATAGAGACATAGAACGAGAGACTGCATGTGTAATAGAGACATAGACCAAGAGACTGCATGTGTTAGGGCATGACCACACATGGCGGAATTCCTCCGCAACTGTCCGCATCAATGCCGCACCTAATCCGGGTTGCGGATTACGGCTGCGGATCTGCACAAAATGTGCAGAAAATTGATGCGGACTGGCCGCTGCGGACTGCAGGAAAAGTGCTTCCCTTCTCCCTATCAGTGCAGGATAGAGAGAAGGGACAGCACTTTCCCTAGTGAAAGTAAAAGAAATTCATACTTACCGCCCGTTGTCTTGATGACGCGTCCCTCCTTCGGCATCCAGCCCGACCTCCCTGGATGACGCGCCAGTCCATGTGACCGCTGCAGCCTGTGCTTGGCCTGTGATTGGCTGCAGCCGTCACTTACACTGAAACGTCATCCTGGGAGGCCGGACTGGAGACAGAAACAGGGAGTTCTCGGTAAGTATGAACTTATATGTTTTTTTACAGATACATGTATATTGGGATCGGTAGTCACTGTCCCGGGTGCAGAAACAGTTACTGCCGATCGCTTAACTCTTTCAGCACCCTGGACAGTGACTATTTACTGACGTCTCCTAGCAACGCTCCCGTCATTACGGGAGCCCCATTGACTTCCTCAGTCTGGCTGTAGACCTAGAAATACATAGGTCCAGCCAGAATGAAGAAATGTCATGTTAAAAAACCAATACGCTCCGCACCACACATAACATGTGCATGACAGCTGCGGACTTCATTGCGGAACTTAGAATCTCCATTGAAGTCAATGGAGAAATTCCGCCATGAGTCCGCAACCAGTCCGCCACTGCTCCGCAACAGACAGAGCATGCTGCGGACACCACATTCCGCTCCGCAGCCTATGCTCCGCAGCGGAATTGTACGCATCGTGTAAACGAACACTGCGAAATTAAAGTGAAAGTCAATGGAGAAACGGCTCCGCTGCGGATTAACGCTGCGGAGTGTCCGCAGCGGAATTTAAGTGAAAATCCGCCATGTGTGAACCCGCCCTAATAGAGACATCCCCAATAGACTGCATGTGTAATAGAGACATCCCCAAGAGACTGCATGTGTAATAGAGACATAGACCAAGAGACTGCATGTGTAATAGAGACATCCCCAAGAGACTGCATGTGTAATAGAGACATCCCCAAGAGACTGCATGTGTAATAGAGACATCCCTAAGAGACTGCATGTGTAATAGAGACATCCCCAAGAGACTGCATGTGTAATAGAGACATAGACCAAGAGACTGCATGTGTAATAGAGACATAGAACGAGAGACTGCATGTGTAATAGAGACATCCCCAAGAGACTGCATGTGTAATAGAGACATCCCCAAGAGACTGCATGTGTAATAGAGACATCCCCAAGAGACTGCATGTGTAATAGAGACATCCCCAAGAGACTGCATGTGTAATAGAGACATCCCCAAGAGACTGCATGTGTAATAGAGACATCCCCAAGAGACTGCATGTGTAATAGAGACATCCCCAAGAGACTGCATGTGTAATAGAGACATCCCCAAGAGACTGCATGTGTAATAGAGACATCCCCAAGAGACTCCATGTGTAATAGAGACATCCCAAGAGACTGCATGTGTAATAGAGACATAGACCAAGAGACTGCATGTGTAATAGAGACATAGACCAAGAGACTGCATGTGTAATAGAGACATCCCCAAGAGACTCCATGTGTAATAGAGACATAGACCAAGAGACTGCATGTGTAATACAGACATAGAACGAGAGACTGCATGTGTAATAGAGACATCCCCAAGAGACTGCATGTGTAATAGAGACATCCCCAAGAGACTGTATGTGTAATAGAGACATCCCCAAGAGACTGCATGTGTAATAGAGACATCCCCAAGAGACTGCATGTGTAATAGAGACATAGACCAAGAGACTGCATGTGTAATAGAGACATAGACCAAGAGACTGCATGTGTAATAGAGACATAGAACGAGAGACTGCATGTGTAATAGAGACATAGACCAAGAGACTCCATGTGTAATAGAGACATCCCCAAGAGACTGCATGTGTAATAGAGACATAGACCAAGAGACTGCATGTGTAATAGAGACATAGACCAAGAGACTGCATGTGTAATAGAGACATCCCCAATAGACTGCATGTGTAATAGAGACATCCCCAAGAGACTGCATGTGTAATAGAGACATAGACCAAGAGACTGCATGTGTAATAGAGACATCCCCAAGAGACTGCATGTGTAATAGAGACATCCCCAAGAGACTGCATGTGTAATAGAGACATCCCCAAGAGACTGCATGTGTAATAGAGACATCCCCAAGAGACTGCATGTGTAATAGAGACATAGACCATGAGACTGCATGTGTAATAGAGACATAGACCAAGAGACTGCATGTGTAATAGAGACATCCCCCAAGAGACTGCATGTGTAATAGAGACATCCCCAAGAGACTGCATGTGTAATAGAGACATCCCCAAGAGACTCCATGTGTAATAGAGACATCCCCAAGAGACTGCATGTGTAATAGAGACATCCCCAAGAGACTGCATGTGTAATAGAGACATCCCCAAGAGACTGCATGTGTAATAGAGACATCCCGAGACTGCATGTGTAATAGATACATCCCCAAGAGACTGCATGTGTAATAGAGACATCCCCAAGAGACTGCATGTGTAATAGAGACATCCCCAAGAGACTGCATGTGTAATAGAGACATAGACCAAGAGACTGCATGTGTAATAGAGACATAGACCAAGAGACTGCATGTGTGATAGAGACATCCCAAGAGACTGCATGTGTAATAGAGACATCCCCAAGAGACTGCATGTGTAATAGAGACATAGACCAAGAGACTGCATGTGTGATAGAGACATCCCAAGAGACTGCATGTGTAATAGAGACATCCCCAAGAGACTGCATGTGTAATAGAGACATCCCCAAGAGACTGCATGTGTAATAGAGACATAGACCAAGAGACTGCATGTGTAATAGAGACATAGACCAAGAGACTGCATGTGTAATAGAGACATCCCCAATAGACTGCATGTGTAATAGAGACATCCCCAAGAGACTGCATGTGTAATAGAGACATAGACCAAGAGACTGCATGTGTAATAGAGACATCCCCAAGAGACTGCATGTGTAATAGAGACATCCCCAAGAGACTGCATGTGTAATAGAGACATCCCCAAGAGACTGCATGTGTAATAGAGACATCCCCAAGAGACTGCATGTGTAATAGAGACATAGACCATGAGACTGCATGTGTAATAGAGACATAGACCAAGAGACTGCATGTGTAATAGAGACATCCCCCAAGAGACTGCATGTGTAATAGAGACATAGACCAAGAGACTGCATGTGTAATAGAGACATCCCCAAGAGACTGCATGTGTAATAGAGACATCCCCAAGAGACTCCATGTGTAATAGAGACATCCCCAAGAGACTGCATGTGTAATAGAGACATCCCCAAGAGACTGCATGTGTAATAGAGACATCCCCAAGAGACTGCATGTGTAATAGAGACATCCCGAGACTGCATGTGTAATAGAGACATCCCCAAGAGACTGCATGTGCAATAGAGACATCCCCAAGAGACTGCATGTGTAATAGAGACATCCCCAAGAGACTGCATGTGTAATAGAGACATAGACCAAGAGACTGCATGTGTAATAGAGACATAGACCAAGAGACTGCATGTGTGATAGAGACATCCCAAGAGACTGCATGTGTAATAGAGACATCCCCAAGAGACTGCATGTGTAATAGAGACATAGACCAAGAGACTGCATGTGTGATAGAGACATCCCAAGAGACTGCATGTGTAATAGAGACATCCCCAAGAGACTGCATGTGTAATAGAGACATCCCCAAGAGACTGCATGTGTAATAGAGACATAGACCAAGAGACTGCATGTGTAATAGAGACATAGACCAAGAGACTGCATGTGTGATAGAGACATCCCAAGAGACTGCATGTGTAATAGAGACATCCCCAAGAGACTGCATGTGTAATAGAGACATAGACCAAGAGACTGCATGTGTAATAGAGACATAGACCAAGAGACTGCATGTGTGATAGAGACATCCCAAGAGACTGCATGTGTAATAGAGACATCCCCAAGAGACTGCATGTGTAATAGAGACATAGACCAAGAGACTGCATGTGTGATAGAGACATCCCAAGAGACTGCATGTGTAATAGAGACATCCCCAAGAGACTGCATGTGTAATAGAGACATCCCCAAGAGACTGCATGTGTAATAGAGACATAGACCAAGAGACTGCATGTGTAATAGAGACATAGACCAAGAGACTGCATGTGTGATAGAGACATCCCAAGAGACTGCATGTGTAATAGAGACATCCCCAAGAGACTGCATGTGTAATAGAGACATAGACCAAGAGACTGCATGTGTGATAGAGACATCCCAAGAGACTGCATGTGTAATAGAGACATCCCCAAGAGACTGCATGTGTAATAGAGACATCCCCAAGAGACTGCATGTGTAATAGAGACATAGACCAAGAGACTGCATGTGTAATAGAGACATAGACCAAGAGACTGCATGTGTGATAGAGACATCCCAAGAGACTGCATGTGTAATAGAGACATCCCCAAGAGACTGCATGTGTAATAGAGACATAGACCAAGAGACTGCATGTGTAATAGAGACATAGACCAAGAGACTGCATGTGTAATAGAGACATAGACCAAGAGACTGCATGTGTAATAGAGACATCCCCAAGAGACTGCAGCTGTAATTGCAGCAAAAGGTGCTCCACAAAGTATTAACTGTCAGGTGGTGAATATTTATCTACATTAAAGTTCTCCGTTTATTTGTCTTAATTTTTATTTGTGTCCGAGTAAAAAATATTTTTCACCTACAAAGTGACAGGAATGTTGTGTAAATCTAATGATACGACCCCAAAAAATCCATTTCAACTTAAGGTTGTAATGCAACAAAACAGGAAAAACATCATGGGGGTGAATACTTCCGCAAGACACTGTATATTAGTTATTTATATCTATATAGTGGTTCAGTCCACAATTACTCTTCCTTTGTATGATCCACATGTGAAATCTCCCATATTAATTTAGAAAATCTGGTAAATATTTGCTTCTAGCTTTGTGAATGAAATCTAATGACAGCTATTAAAGAGACAGTCCTCAGGACAAGGTCATGGCCCTCTCTAACCCTCATAAGAAGTGGTTTCAGCCTCAAGTGGATGCAATCACAGACGATTTGGGAACATCGGAGCATAAGGGCCACTTGACCTGCTGCAATCAGTCTCCAGTTTACTCATCTCTATTGGATAACGTCTAATAAGAAAACGGATCTTATATATTTACAGAGGGAGACACACAATGTGACCATGGAAAGTACCAGGTCGTCAATTTATTTTGCTGTTCTATTAAAATGCAGCTGATGTTTATATAGAGGATGAGCAGAGTGCCGGCTGTTTATGCATCGAACATTGAAGGAATTGTCCAGGTTTAATTGTAGGTCCTTTTCTTGCTTCTGGGAGCCCACCCCTAATCTGCTCTGGGCAAACAAGTCCTGATATTATGCCCAAAGAAATGAATAGATGTCCATGTTCTCCGAACAGTCAACGTCCATCTTTGAACATTATTTTGCTTTGAGGTCCAAAAATTGTGTTCATTAAACGTGTCGTCCAGTCCCCAAAAAAATTGATGGCCTATCCTCAGGATAGGCCATCAATATCTGATAGGTCTGGGTCCAACTCCCGACACCCCCGCCGATCGACTATTTTGAAGGGGCCGCAGCACTCCAACGAGCGCTTCTTCCCCTTCATTTCCTTTTCTACTCACACTGTGAATGGCTGACACACTTGTAGCGGCGGTTCACAGTATTACATTATTCAATGTAATGGGAGAAGGCTGTAATATTGTGAACCGCTGCTACAAGTGTGCTGGCGATTCATAGTGTGAGCAGGAAAGGAACGTACGGCTGCGGCCCCAAAACAGCTGATCGGCGAGGGTGCCACAAGTCAGACCCCGACCAATCAGATATTGATGGCCTATACTGAGGATAGGCCATCTGTTTTTTGGGTTTGGACAACCCCTTTAAGTGCAGAATATATATTTACATGGGATGGTGCTGCTTTTTCTGTTAGAGAGCTGTAAATTTCCTGTATAGCCAAAAAGTTAAAGAAGTTTTCCCAGACTTTGATATTGGTGACCTAGGTCATTAATATCAGATCTATGGCGGTCCAAATCCCCCACTGATTAACTGACTGAAGGGGCCGCGGTACTCCATATTTACTGTTTACCATGGACAGTGACGTACGTTTGGTAGTGGCTGTGCGTGGTACTGCAGCTCAATCCCAATCGCTGGAATGGGTTTCAATACCAGACATCGCCACAACCAAATGTTAGGAGCTCTATCTGTTTAACAATGAAAACGGAGCGCCGTGACCCCTTCAGTCTGCTGATCGGTCGTCAATATCCAAGAAAACCTCTTTAAATTAAATAATTCTGTCTGCCTGTAGTCACCACTGAAGGGCGCTTAGGAACTTACTGAATACTGTGTTAATATTGAGTTCAAAGGGAGTCGTATATAGTTAAATTCTAGGCCCCGCTAGAATTTTTTGTGAAAGGAAATTAGGGGATTTGGAGCTGTGCCGAAAAACAAAGATCCGTTCAAGACTATGAAATGACTGTGTACAGAATTTCAGACCTACCTAGATTAAATTAAATTAAAATGGTGATGAAATGTGGACATACCAAATTCCAATACCAAGGGCGACTCTTTATGTGGGTGGCCTAAGCGGGGTACCCTCCTCTAATAGCTATTCATGAGCTAGAGAGTATTTCAACCGGGTTTGTCTGAAGGCATACGGTACATGGCTGGACATGGTGGAGACAAGAGACACACTCAATAATAAAACAGTGGTGACTGCAGGAAGACAGAATATATTTTTTATTTTACACATCTCTATGGCTGTGGGAAGGGAAGCAAGGGATTTGGAAATCTGTAACAGAAAACTGGAGGTCCAACCGCTTTAAAGATATATTATAAAACGCTATGTTTTATCCAAAAATGATATGGTGCTAAACGGTTTAGACTCACCATAAATCTTTAATATAGGTGTGTTAGGTAAGACTAAACGTGGACACCACAACACTACTCAGTTCTTTTCTAATCAACGGTTTACTGAAAAATCACAATTTCAAACAGGCCAAATAGAAACAATGCAGTATTCAAATCAAGTCTCTCAGTAGCTGGGGCCCTCGCCCTCGTGGGAGTCCCACTCGCCCTTGGGTGGCTGCGCCTGGCGCTCACTGACCCGGCCCGGCGGGTCTCAAGAAGGAATGGGCCGTCTCCGCGGATCACTGTGGTGCTACCACTCACACTGCGGAATCCCCAAAGGTGGAAGCTATGCCCCTCGCCCTTTGGCTACGGCGTGAGTCCGGCGGATATATTACCGCGTGCGCCTCCGCGGGTCAGAGTGAGAGCTACTCACTACCACGCGGCATACCACCCTTACCTCCGATTTCTGCTCCTCTGTTGATGCAGATGACTTCTTTTCCCTTGTGTCTCCTGACACCGCTGAGCTGTAGTGAATGTCCAGCTAGTCCTCTTTTAGGAACGTTGAGCCAAGGATACTTCTCCTACAAATGGCGGCAGCCTGGTCACTGTGCTCTCTCTCTGTCACACTGCAAGTCCTCTCTTCTTGTCCCCACTCCGCTCTGCATCCTCTCTCCTGCCCCAGTCTCCTCCCTTTTTTCCTCCTCCTTCCTCTTCCTGGGGTCCTGCCAATTTCCCCTTCCCTCTCTCTTCATCTGTGCTTTTGTTCCTCCCTTTTTCTGTCCTAATGGCCTGTCTGTTTTCTCACTCCTGCTGTGTTCCACTGCCCCCCAGTGGTCATTGTTAACTTTACGGTTTCTACACATTGTTTCTAAGACATATGTCTAACCTTTGCTGCAAGCGGCCTGACGTCACACAAACGGGGGAAAACACGAGGCCCAGAAGGGGCTGAGAGCACAAATGGACACCTAAGGCTCGTGGAGATGGTGGGAGGCGAGGGGGCTGCCACCCCTATCATGTCATGAGGGTGCAGGAGGCTGGTACCCCCATTACACATCTCCCTTGAGGAAATAGTGCAGTCCCCGGCACTACAGTCAAAATCCCTGTAACGGGACGGTAAGGTCCCTCTGTTCTCCCGACGGGGGTAACGTACCGTCCCTTCTTCTTGGTCCCTTTCACCTGTTGTTGAGGATGGGACATCTGCGACCGGGACCACTACCCACCATTCGCCACTAGGTTCAGCGGGGGTAGTGTCAGGTGCCGTAGCCGGTGTCAGCTCCCTCATCTGCTCAGCTGGAAACGAACAGGGTCTCAGCAAGTTTCGGTGTAGTTTCCGTACCCTGCCGTTTCCGTCTTCTCGCTGTTCGCTCTTCGGATAACGACATAGGGCACTCGCTCCCAACGTGGTGCCAACTTACTGGCTCGTTGTGCTTGTTTGTTGCGGACCAATACCCTGTCCCCAGGGTGGAATGGTTCTATGGCCTGGCTGGGTCCGGCCGTTATCGAGGGTTGTTCATGTCTCCTTGCTGCTTGTACTCGATCTCGAGCTCGCTGAATCCTGCGCTGGTGCTCCACTATCCACTGAGACGGGGTTCGCCCACTATTTTCTTCAGGTTGCTCCATGAGTAAGGCTATTGGTAGGCGTCCCATTCGGCCAAACATGAGCTGATAAGGAGTGTATCCAGTAGTACTGTGTATGGTATTATTATATGCCCATACTACGTCTTCCACATAATTAGGCCACCGCTCTTGGTGATCGTCGCCCAAAGTTCTCAGCATCCCCAACAGAGTCCGGTTAAAGCGTTCACACGCCCCGTTGCCCTGAGGGTGATAGGGTGTCGTTCGCGACTTCCGTATGCCGTGTAGCACACACAGCTCTTGAATCAGCTGTGATTCGAAGTTTGGACCCTGGTCAGTTAACAGTCTCTGTGGACACCCATAGGGCCGTATAACGTGAGTCCATATTAGTTTGGCTGTGGTGGGTGCTGTCTGGTCCCTGGTGGGGATGACGATCGCATATTTGGAGAAATGATCTACACACACCAATGCGTATTTGTGTCCGGAGGTCACTTCATGGACGGTAAGGAAATCCATTGTTAACAGTTCAAAGGGTTCCCCCGTGTGTATGGCCTGCGGCACGGTAGTCTGCACTGGTCCTTTGTGGATAGCACAGTTGGCGCATGTCCTGCATATCCGCTCCACCGTCTCACTCAGTTGTGGGCTGTAGAAATAACCTCGGACCAGGGCCTCCGTTTTCACAGCGCAGAAGTGTCCTCCGACCTCATGTAGGGTCCGGCAGACTGACTCTACTTCTTTGATCGGCAACACCAATTGCCACACGACTCGTTGCTCTTTCGCCATCCAGAGCCGGCGGTAAATGACTCCACCTCGAAGGAGCAGCCGCTCCTGTTGTCTTGCAATTTGGCATCCCCTTCGTGTCAGCTGAGCACGTTCGGACCCTGTCGGCCGCCGTCTGGCCAGAAGCCACCCATGTAAATGTTTTAGGTCCTTATCAGACCTCTGTTTCTCCTGCCACTCTAGACGACTGTACAGTTCACCCACTTCGGGCCCTCCATTCCTGACCTCCAGTTGCGTCACCCTGCTTGCCACCCGCAGTGGCGGGATCTCCACCTCTTCCACTTCTTCATCCTGATCCCCGACAGGGTTCGTTGTCGGGTTCCGGGACAAGGCATCCGCATTGCCGTTGTTGCGCCCAGGCTTATAGCGAATTATATAATCAAACCGGGCGAGGCGTGCCACCCAGCGCTGCTCTAGTGCACCCAGTTTGGCGGTGTGTAGATAAGCAAGCGGGTTATTGTCAGTATAGATCTCTATCCGGCTTCCCGTCAAGTACTCTGCAAATCTTTCCGTAACGGCCCAGACTACAGCTAGGAGTTCAAGGCGAAAGGAACTGTAATTCAGGGGGTTCCGCTCGGCGGGCCTCAGACTCCGGCTACCGTACGCAATCACCCTTTCCACTCCATCTCTCTTCTGTGACAGCACCGCTCCCAAACCGTGCAGGCTAGCATCAGTATAGAGTTGGAACGGCTGTGAATAGTCCGCGAATGCCAAGATGGGCGCAGTCGTTAATCGCTCCTTTAACTGTTGGAAGGCCTGTTCCTGAGTCGGGCCCCATCGGTTGGCCACCGATGTACTCTGTTTCCCCCGCCGTTCTGCCGGCTGCCCCCGTAACAGTTCGTGGAGTGGACCGGCAATCTTGGCAAAATCTTGGATGTATCGCCGGTAGTATCCTACCAGCCCCAGGAAGGCTCTCACTTCGGTAGATGTGCTGGGTGGTGGCCAGTCCATGACGGCTTGAATCTTGCTAGGATCAGGTGCCACTCCCTCTGGGCTGACTACATGTCCCAAGTAGTTGATCTTCTGTCTCGCAATCCGACATTTAGTCGGTTTTAGTTTCAGCCCGAACCTCGTCAAACGGCTCAGTACGGCCTCCAGGTGACCCAGGTGCTCTGGAAAGGTGCTGGAGTACACTACGATGTCATCTAGGTAAATCATGATGGACTCGAAGTTCATGTCTCCTAGGCAGTGTTCCATCAACCGTTGAAATGTACTTGGGGCGTTATTCAACCCGAATGGCATCCGGTTACACTCAAATAGCCCCATTGGTGTGATGAATGCCGTCTTCTCTTTGTCTTCCTCTCGAACGGGAACTTGCCAGTACCCACTGGCTAGATCGAGGGTAGTGAAATACTGAGCCTGACGGAGTGCTGTGAGTGACTCTTCCACTCTCGGGAGGGGATAAGCGTCCCTATGTGTGCATGCGTTCAGTCGGCGATAATCGATACAGAATCGTAGGGTGCCATCCTTCTTCCGCACTAGCACAATTGGCGCAGCCCACGGGCTTGTACTTTCCCGGATCACTTGGCCCTCCAACATCTTCTGGATTAGGTCTTTGACCTCCTGGTACAATGCAGGTGGTATGCTTCTGTATCTTTCCCGCACTGGGACTGCACCCCTAGTGTGAATGGCGTGTTCTATAGCGTCGGTACAGCCATAGTCTTCCTCGTGAGAAGCAAAAGCAGTCAAGTAGCGTTGTAGGAGCGCCCGTAGTGCTTGTTCAGACTCCGGGTCGGGGGCCACCCCCTGCAATTTTAGTTGTTGCCACAGCCAGGTCAGTGTCCCTCCAGCCTCCTCTGTCTCCTCGGGCTCTGGCTCGTTGGACTGCCCGTGGGGTTCCGACTCAGTTACATCTTGAGGTCGTATAACATGTACTGCCGCTAGAGCTGTGGCGGGAGGGATGACAGTCACCACATCATCCAGATTCATCAGCCGAACGGTGGCGCAGCCCCGCGCTATTCGGCACACGGTCCTTCCCACCATCCAGTTGGAGGCTGGAGAGGCGTCGCTAAGTGGTTCTACTATCACAGTAGCATTCCTCAACCGTAGATGTGTCTTCACCTCCAATGGTAGCGTTAACTCTTGTCTAGGGGGCAGTTGAAGGGGTTTTCCTCGGGGTGACCTAATAGTACCCACTTGTCCTTCCTCTTGGGCTACTCTTTCTTTTTGTCGGCAGATTCTCTGTAACTGTTGAAGAGACTGTTGCACTCGGGTGTTCCCGCCGACTCTTTCCCAGTAGACGGTTCCCATCTCCCGCAACAGGAGTCCGTCTAACTCTCGTAGTATGTTCATGCCGATGATTACGGGAACACCCGGCCGGGCATAGTTAGGCACGACCAACACGGCCTGTCTAGGGATTGATTTTCCGAACAGCTCCATATCTAACCAGGTCATTCCAACCACTGGGATGGGGAGGTTGTTGGCAGCTGTCAAGGTGAGCCAAGGGTTCTCCAACTCATCAGACCCCGCAAAGTGTCTCTCATACACTTCCTTTGCCATCGTCGTAACTTCAGAGCCCGTGTCTAACAAGCAACTCACGTCTATCCCCTTTATCCGGGCCTGTAAGATGGGCGATCTGCCTGCGATACGGTGATATTGATCATTCGGGCCGATGGAATTGGAGGTCCCCGCCGCTTGGCCCTCAGCCGCGGGTGATTCTAGTTTAAAGGTGGCCGTTCCATCCTAGGGGCCTGACAGTCTCTTGCCAGGTGTCCTGGTCGGCCACATTCCCAACACCGGCGAATTTCGGCCGGATCAAATCTTCTCTGCCGAGGACGGTCCTCCCGGGTAGAACTTGCCGCCTTCAGCTGGTTGATCTCTTCTCTCATCTCCCTCATGGACTCCCTCACATCCCTGGCAAAGTCTCGGAGGAAAGCACTCTCTGGTGTGGGGTCCATTTTCGGAGGTGGTCCGCTTTTGGTAGAGTTGTGTACACTAACGTGAGCACCATCCTCTCCCTCGCGCTGCCACTCTATGGCCTCTCGAACTATGTCCACTAAGGCGGTATGCGGCTCCGTCCGTATATAGTCTCTGAGGCTCCTTCTTAGCGCTCTATTCTTCAACCCAGACACGTATTGGTCCCGCAGCACCCTGTCCGGGTCAGGAACAGCCGCACACCCCTCTTGATCTTTCTTGCTAAGTCGGTTCCACAATCGTTGGAGTGCGACCGAGTACTGTTGGACAGATTCATCTTCCCGCTGACTACGGGTATAGAATTTTTTTCGTAAATCGGTAACTGAGGTAGTGTCTCCGTATAGGGTTTCGAGCCTGGCGATGATGTCTTCCAGGGTCGCTCTTTGACTGACTGGGAGGACTACTACTGCTGCCCGAGCATCTCCTTCTAGCAGGCTCAATGCGAGATCCGCTTGGTGTGGGGGAGGTACTTGGTAGAGTCGGGCCGCTGCTCTTAGCCTCTCAGCCCAATCCATAAGCGTCACGCTCTTTCCGTCATATTTGGGCACATTTAACATGGCTGCCCCCATAGGGAACAGAATTGGGGGTGGGGCTGGGGCACTGATGGCAGGCTCCGCTGAAGTTCCTGGTTGGCTCATCCTGTTCGTGACGCCACGTGTTAGGTAAGACTAAACGTGGACACCACAACACTACTCAGTTCTTTTCTAATCAACGGTTTACTGAAAAATCACAATTTCAAACAGGCCAAATAGAAACAATGCAGTATTCAAATCAAGTCTCTCAGTAGCTGGGGCCCTCGCCCTCGTGGGAGTCCCACTCGCCCTTGGGTGGCTACGCCTGGCGCTCACTGACCCGGCCCGGCGGGTCTCAAGAAGGAATGGGCCGTCTCCGCGGATCACTGTGGTGCTACCACTCACACTGCGGAATCCCCAAAGGTGGAAGCTATGCCCCTCGCCCTTTGGCTACGGCGTGAGTCCGGCGGATATATTACCGCGTGCGCCTCCGCGGGTCAGAGTGAGAGCTACTCACTACCACGCGGCATACCACCCTTACCTCCGATTTCTGCTCCTCTGTTGATGAAGATGACGTCTTTTCCCTTGTGTCTCCTGACACCGCTGAGCTGTAGTGAATGTCCAGCTAGTCCTCTTTTAGGAACGTTGAGCCAAGGATACTTCTCCTACAAATGGCGGCAGCCTGGTCACTGTGCTCTCTCTCTGTCACACTGCAAGTCCTCTCTTCTTGTCCCCACTCCGCTCTGCATCCTCTCTCCTGCCCCAGTCTCCTCCCTTTTTTCCTCCTCCTTCCTCTTCCTGGGGTCCTGCCAATTTCCCCTTCCCTCTCTCTTCATCTGTGCTTTTGTTCCTCCCTTTTTCTGTCCTAATGGCCTGTCTGTTTTCTCACTCCTGCTGTGTTCCACTGCCCCCCAGTGGTCATTGTTAACTTTACGGTTTCTACACATTGTTTCTAAGACATATGTCTAACCTTTGCTGCAAGCGGCCTGACGTCACACAAACGGGGGAAAACACGAGGCCCAGAAGGGGCTGAGAGCACAAATGGACACCTAAGGCTCGTGGAGATGGTGGGAGGCGAGGGGGCTGCCACCCCTATCATGTCATGAGGGTGCAGGAGGCTGGTACCCCCATTACAGGTGTAGGTGGTGTAAGACCTTTGTGTGCAGGGTAGTCGTGGAGCAGGAGGTGATGGCCAAAACGAAGTCTCTATAGTCAGACCGGTGTTACACTCACACACGACCGCAACAGGCAGCAGCACAACACTCCTCAGATACACGAGAGATACACGAGTCTCTTATACACAATTCATCTCAACTCTAGTTCAACTTGGTTTAGGCAACAATGGCTGCTCACCACTCAGTTGCAGAACATAGTCTCTGCAATCCTCTCTGATACAGGGGTACCTCCATTTTAGATACACAGGCTCCTACTTGACCTTCTGCTTGCAGCAAATCAAATTTGCTTGCGGGGAGGCTCGTGCCCCCCACCCGCCACTGATACGCTGTCTCTCACAGGTAGGCTCCTGCCACTGTCACCAGACACAGCGATCCACTCGGGGAGGCTCCTGCCACCATCACACGACAAAGAGATCCATGAGAGGAGGCTCCTGCCACTGTCACCTGACACAGCGATCCATGCGGCAGGTTCCTGCCACTGGACACAGCGATCCACGCGAAGAAGCTCCTGCCACTGTCACCCGACACAGCGATCAACGAGGGGAGGTTCCTGCCACTGTCACCGGACACATCGATCTACATGGAGAGTCTCTAGCCACTGTCACCTGAGATAGCGATCCACGTGGGAAGGCTCCTACCACTGTCACCCGACACAGCGATCAACGAGGGGAGGCTCCTGCCACTGTCACACGAAACAGCAATCCACGTGGGGAGGTTCCTGTCACTGTGACCCGAAACAATCCACATGGGGAGGTTCCTTTCACTGTCACCTGATACAGTGATCCATGTGGGGACGCTCCAGCCACTGTCACCTGCTGCCACTCCGGACTCTTTATGATACTTAGGGCTCTCACATAACACTTGTGCCTTCTGGCACTGCGCAGCAACTCCTCTGCTGTCTAATGGACCATAGCCTGCCCACTGAACCCTGTTATGTGGGAACAGCTACCTCTTGTGCACCAAGCCCTGCCAACCAGCATGAGAATGCAGCGTAGCCACTCTGTGTCACATCCCTAACACTGTTATGGCACAGAAATACAATATGACTAAAATGACGTCCAGGCCGTCTCTCCCCAGGCCAAATTCCTTAAAGCTACAGCAGCCGCCATTGCCTATACCAGAAGCAAACCACAATATACATGATAAATAATCTTTAATATACAGCAGGAACGTGTCTTCCACCAAAGCTTCAATACTTGGGAGAAAAACACATTAGACTACACAAAATGCATTTGAAGGCGTAATGATATTTACATAGGACTTCCATAGGTACAAATGCAAAATAATAATATTTAGGGAGTCTTTAATCATGGGTCACTCCAATATTCTCACAAGCCTCATGGTCTTAAATGAGGGAATGTGGTTGGCAAGTTAGTAAACAGATTCATAGTTGGATTTATCTCCACAATACATTAGTATTAGGTAGAAATACGAGGAAGACGTGGACAGCAGCTGAGCATTAAATGGTTAATGCAGTCCAAATTAAATAATACTGATGTAGCAGAAGTTTCTGCTGCTTGCTATTTATTTCCGTCATGATCTGGTTGCTCTTGCTTTCCCGATGTGATGAAATGGAAGATGTTTGCCTTTTCATGGTGTGTTCTCTTCTGTATCAGTAAAAATACATAAGGTTAGTTTGACAAGTCAACTGAGCATAGATGATATGAAAGCAATGTGCAGGTATTTATTCAGTCCTTGGCTTACTTTGGCTGGATGGACATATTAAGCCTTAGATTCTGTTTGAAATAATATTCCTTAAGAACCTCCCGTCTTTCAGCCGAGCTCTGATGTGTTTGATCAAATCATAGTAAAAAGTTATGTCTATACTCAAGTGCGGAAAGTTATCAGTGATGGGATAAAGTCAATAAAGAAAGCCACGAAAGAGGGACATAAAAGAGGCCGATTGTGACTTTGGGAGTTTAGAAATGGGTCACAATAAAGACCTTTCAAACTAACCGTAGGGTGGGAGAGGGATAAAGTGAGATTCGAGAACAGGAGGTGGTCACGTCTCATAACCAATGTCTCTGAAGCTTCTTCATAGCTCAGGTATTTCACAGTCAGATAATATGCTTTGGACTTTTTTCTACCATACATGGAATAACTGGTTAAAGGCTGGTTCTAAACTCTTTGATATCCCTTATTCCAATCTCAATTTCTTCCAATAGGGGAAAAAAAGTTGACAACTTGCGATTACTTTTTGGAAACAAAAAAGGTTGCACTATCATAGGGATAAGCCCTAATTTTATTGTTACCGTCACATGACTAAAGATTGGTATGGAGTCCTGGATACACTATTTAAAAATTTTAGATAATCAATCCATAAATCACTAAAATTCAACTATAGATCATTACCCATAGCAAGTCAGGAAAATCCAAACCACATCTTGCACATTTGACAGGATATTTCTGGTCAAACAAGTATGGGTTAAATCTGGGACTGCAAAGGTAGAAGGACTACAGACATGTTTTATGATTGTAATTGGTAATGGTTCCACCAAAGCTTCTTTACTTCTTCCGTTTGTTTCCGCATATCAGAGTGGGCCTTGTTCTCCGTAACAATGTTTCTGGTCAATAGTTCTGTAGGACCTTCCTAACTGGTCAATGGTTCTATAGGATCTTCCTAACTGGTCAATGGTCCTGTAGGATCTTCCTAACTGGTCAATGGTTCTGTAGGATCTTCCTAACTGGTCAATGGTTCTGTAGGATCTTCCTAACTGGTCAATGGTTCTGTAGGATCTTCCTAACTGGTCAATGGTTCTGTAGGATCTTCCTAACTGGTCAATGGTTCTGTAGGATCTTCCTAACTGGTCAATGGTTCTGTAGGACCTTCCTAACTGGTCAATGGTTCGGTAGGATCTTACTAACTGGTCAATGGTTCTGTAGGATCTTCCTAACTGGTCAATGGTTCTGTAGGATCCTCCTCACATTCCACATACTCCCACCATGAGTTTTGGTCTATTTCACCTTTTTTTTTTTCTCTTGGTTTGGTTTAAAGGTCTCAGATATTCATATTTCTCCATGGAACTGAAGATAATCTGACAATAGAGGCTTCAATAGCAGCTCAAACAAACTAATTAAAGTAAATATGGGCCTCAAGGTCTAGAACAAATCACAAAGTCACAAAACAGAAACACATCTTGGATTAAGGTCAGCTATGGCCAAACACTAGTTCTTCTAAAAAAAACAAAAAACTCTTAAATAAGGCATATCTACTATGGCCACAAAAGTCATGTAGAACTGAAAAAAGGATGACATCACAATCAGTAAATTACAGAGGATTTCCTCAATTACTGACTTGAACATGTCATAACACACTGATAATGAGGGTCTAACCTCTGAGACTTCAGAACTGGCCAGTTTGGGTTTTGACTGTCCATGGAGAGGTAGTAATGTAGTGCACCCAGTCTTTACTGAAATTAATTGGAATAGTCTTGTCCTTGCTTCTTCTTCTTCAATTATTTTTTGTCAACTTTTGAAACGATAAAAAATAAGTAAAAAATAATAATAATAAATGAGAGTTATGGTCACCACTTAGTGCTCCCATCTATTCATTTCAATGGAGGGTGACAGCGCACAAGCTGCCACCTCTCCATGGACAACGAGGATCAAATTTGTCTCAACACTCATTTGGGCAGGCCCCTTTAAGAACAAAAATATCTGGTTTAGAATTATTAGAAACTAGGAAAAATGTCATAGAAATAGAACCCGGAGATGGTGACAAGGAAAAAATTAAATTGACTATTAAGATGCGAATGTTGTAGAAATCTTAACCCAGACCTGACGCTGCTGAGATAAACAACAGGTCACAGTGTGAGCTCATTATCAGACAGGTGCCCAAAGCATAAAAAAAGACCAAAGATATAAAACAGAGGGCAGAAAGTAAGTGAACCACAGGATGAGTTTGATTGGAAACAAACCACAAAAGGTTGCTGGTTCACATCCCGGCTGAGTCTGACAAGGAGAGCTACCCTACAATGTTCTATAACAGGAGTTTATATTATATTATATTAAGCAGAATGTATCAGGGGAACTTAAATACTGCACATATAATAGTTTAAAGCAAGGATATCATGTAGGGCACATACAGACCTATAATGATAGTGGCCAAGACAAGCTACCGGTTATATGAAACCATTGGTTTTCATAATAAGCTCCTAAAGGTAGGGTTATGTAGCGTATCCATGCTAGGACCCACAGGGAATTTCGGGTGAAAAACCATACCAAATAGTGGTGCATTTTTTTGGGCGGAAACTCGCTGCGGAAAACGGTGCTTGAAAAAAAAAGAAAAAAAGACAATACTTACCCACCGGGCGTTGTCATAGCAATGCGTCCCTCTGTTCTCGGTGCAGCCCGGCTTCCTGAGATGACAATCAGCTTTTTTTTTTAATATAAATTTAAAAAACAAACGTGTTTAGTTTTTTTCTGAATTACATGTTTGCGGCGGAATTGCAGCTTTTACGCCGCAAAAATCGCAACATTTGCTATTTGTTGCAGGTTTTGCTTCCCCATTGATTTTAATGGGGAATACCCGCAACAAAAGAGCAGCAATTCCGAGGCAATTTTCTGCAATTATAGAAAGTGGCAAAACGTTTCACTGATTAACCCCTTAATGACTGCTGATACGCCCTATTTGACAGCGGTCATTAAGACGCTTTATTCTAGGCCGCCACCTTTTCACGGCGGCCTAATCAACGTCTTGCACGGGTCTCCCGTACAGGCTGGAGCTCCTGCTCCAACGTTAGCAATCAAAGTTTACTTCGATCGCAGCCGTTTAACCCCTCAAATGCCGCAGTCATTAGCGACCGCTGCATTTGAGTTGTTTACAGAGGGAATGAGCTCCCTCTGTCACCCATCAGCGGCCCGCAAATTGCAGGCATTCGATGGGGTGCCATGGCAGCCGGGGGCCTAACAAAGGCCCCCAGGTCTACCTAGGCTATATATCTTTTAGAACGTGTCAGAGGCATGTCCTAATAGATGCCTGTCCGTTTTATGACAGACAATAATGCTTGGGTGTACGAAGTATACCAAAGCCTTATATCTGCGATCTAAAGATCGCATAGTGAAGTCTCCTAGTGAGACTGAAAAAATTATTAATGTAAAATAAAGATTAAGGTACACATTTTTGCCATAACAAAATGGTTTTATTTAGTAAAAGTGTAAAAATAAAATCAAAACGACACATATATGGTATCCCCGCAATCGTAATGATCCATAAAACTAAAGTTATCATATTATTTAAACCGTAAGGTGAACGCCACAAAAAACATTGGCACAAATTGCTATTTTTTTCCACATTCCCCCCTAAAAAATAATAATAAAAGGTTAATCAATAAGTCCCATGTACCCCAAAATGGTAGCAACGAAGTCTCGCAAAAAACAAGCTCTTAAATGGCGACATTGACGGAAAAATAAAAAAGTTATGGCTCTTGGAAAGCAGCGGTACAAAATAAAATTATTTTAGTTCAAAAGTGTTTTTATTCTGGAAAAGTCGTAAACCATGAAAAAAACTATACATATTTGGTATCGCCGTAATCGTACCGACCCAGGGAATAAAGGTAGCATATTACTTACGCTGCACAGTAATCGGCGTAAATATAAAACGCATAGAACTATGGCTAAATTGCTGGGATTTTTATATCCCCCCCCAAAAAAAGTTAAGAAAAGTTAATAAAAAAATTCTATATACCCCAAAAAGTCTTCATACATCCATGTCCACGTGAAAATAAAAAAGTTATAGCTCTTTGAATGGGACGATGGAAAAACTAAAAAAATTGCTTGGTCATTAGGGCCCAGAATGCAAGCAGGGGGAAGGGGTTAATAATAATAATAATAATAACCTTTGTTCTATTTATTTACACTTTTTGCTTTTTGTTTTACAAAGTAACTTTATATGCGCTCAGCATTTGTAATTTTTAGACTTTTTTCTAATCTGACTGTATACTTTTTCATTTTTGTTTTAGACCTGATTAAGCAGATACAGAGATACTTTACAGCCGGCACCTAGACATGAAAGAAAACTAAGACAGTAAAAGACTCATTGACTTTTATGGGAGAGTGTAGTGAGCATGCTCTGTATCAAGTGCATATAAATGTGTTCTTCCTTACCTTTCCTCTTGGCTCGACATACCCCAAGATGACAGCTTTGAATAAAAATATGAATTAGCGTTAAGCGTTACTCTGTCGCGAGATGTCAATGCTTTAAGTGTCTATGTGTAACCACCCAGTGGTTGTGATGTGGATTGCAGCCTGTCAAGAGTTTACTAGCATGTCGCGAGATTGTATTGAATTTGTAAGTCCTTAGTGGAATTCGGAGAAAGGAAAGGGTGGACAAGTCTGTAATGAATTTTCGAACAATAGATGAACAATCAGAGAATATATAATGACTAAATACAAGATTACAATAAATATTTTAGAAATTCTGATATTGATGATGGTTCTGCTGTAAAGGATATGCAGTTTCTCTTAAAATGATATCCTCAGGTGTCAATGGGCAATAATAGCGCGTACAGTCGAAGAAGTCAAAGATGCTGCCTGCTATCTATGCCCTCAATGTGTTGGCACTCTGTCAGGTAGAACCGTGTTATATTAATGCCGCTTTCTAATTATCACTGCTCACTGCATCAATAATACAGGAAAAGCCAAAAACAGGTTCACAAACACAGAAACGTAATTAGAACAAGGCAAGCCTGAAGTCACAAGCACAAATGCATGTACCGGGAACACAGACAGCTAAACACAAGAATAGAATAAATAGATTTAATAAGAAGAAGCAAAGTTATTACAGATGAGCTCCTTCCAGTTAATTACTTTTGAATAAGTTCTCGCAGAACACAACAAAAATGCATATGCTCGAGACGTCTTCTCGACCCCGCGTAACTAATAACCAGTGAAAGTGGCTGCCAATGCCCGCCTGTTGCATTGGCTTCAATGGAGAGATGACCGCACTGCATATGGCTTTCTCCACTGAATTATTTTAGAATTTTGAACGGAGCTGAGCAAGCTGCGGTCGTCTCTTTCTGTAAATCCCATAGACATCAATGAAGAAAGTTGCTCATAAGTATGGCCACCTCTTCACTGAAGCCCATACAGCTGGCAGTCATTTTACATAAGCAAATGAAGGTCAGGGAATCCCCATTCTCTGAATAGGTGAGGATCCAAGAGGTGTAGACACCACCTATAAGGCATTTAGGTCATGTCCTGTGGATATTCCATAAATGCTTCACATGGGAAAACCCTTTTAAATGAGAAAATTCTGGATAACTGCAGCCACCACTAGGTGGAGCTTAGAAGCTTAATGCATACTGTTATATCATTGAGATTATTGTATAAATTGTTAACACTAAGCATCTAAGCTCCCCCTAGTGGTAGCTATAGGCAAAGTGAAATTTATAATTTAACTTTACAGGACATACAGGGGATTTGGAGCTCTGTGTCAGGATTTGAATACATAAACTCCTGTGTCCCAGGCAGTAGCTACTCGTAGTGCTGGACAGCTCCTCTACTGAATCTATTGTCTAGGTTCACCTGATTCTTGCCTCTTTCCTTAATTACCTAGTTAGTCTCACCCTTTTGGCTTTCTATACAAGTCTGGCACTTGCACTTCCACCTTGCCAGACTAGTGAGCTTCCTGCCTTTAGTCTAGTCCCTTACTGCTTTTCTCCACATAATATTGCTGCTTATCTATGTACTGAACATGGATTGTTTCCTGACCACGTCTCTGCTTCACGCTACAAACTGTTGCTGCTTATCTGTGTACTCAACGTGGATTGTTACTTTACTACTGTTATGGCAGGAAGGAGGGGAAGGGAACAAGTGAGCCCTAATCTACCCACCGCCCTGTCACTGCCTACTTGCAACGATCCGCCCTAGGCGACGGGGTACAACTGGGCGGCGGTCCCTACGCTGACTAAGTGCAAGGGAATACAAACAGGGAACAAGCAAGGGAAGGGGCAGTAGCCCACGGAACACCGTGAGGAAACCAGAGTGGTGAACGAGCCAGTCAGGACCAGGAAGACACGAAGTATACGAACGCAGAGCAAGAAGCAGGAAGCAAGCCGGGGGCAGAGCGAAGCAGGATAAGCGGAAGCTGTAGCAAGGCTGAAGCAAGGCAGAAGCAGGCTGGAGCAAGGCAGTAGCAGGGCCAGGAAACCAGGAAGAATCACAAGCAATGAGGAAGAGGAAACGGCAGGTATAAATGGACAGGGGGCGGAGCTAACTCCGACTGACCAGGCCGCGATAGGCTCTCCCACTCCTGAGCCTGCCACCCTGATTGGTGGGAGCCGGAGTCAGTCTAAGAGGTCCGGCCTCAGGTGTCGATTGATTAATGCTGGGAGTATCCACAGACGTAGTGCCTGGCAGATCCTTTACAACTACTCTTGCTATTATCATCCTCCTTTCCTGATTGTTTCAGCCATGACACTGAATCTGCTTCCAGATATTTACAGTCTAAATCTGAAAAATGGAGCTCTGACCACTATAAAAATATATTTAAAAAAATGTAATATGACATAATTTTGGACCTATTTATATAAATTTAAAAAAATGTTTTAGACTAGACATTCCCTAAACATGTGTTCTATTTCTTGTGTATCTTGTTTTTGTGTATGAAGCCTTGGAGGAAGAATCATTTGCAATGTAAGGATAGTTAAGGAGAAAAAAAATGAGTTTTTATAAGTAATGGCCCATGACAGTGGTTTGATATTATTTTAGTTGAAGGTCAGTGTAAAGGAGAAAGGAGTGGACGGGGGTATGTATGGTGGTAAATTAGAATATTAAGGAGTTGTATGAGATTAGAAAAATGGTCTTCTCTTTTTCCAGAGTCAGCTTCCCTCTTGTCCTTAGGCTTGTCTGATGTTTAGTTGAATTGAGCTGAGCTGCAATACCAGATAGAACCTATGCAAAAGAGTGGCGTTGTATTCGTAATATTTTTGCTCAGATCTTTCGAAGTGTGCTTTTAAATGTTGAGTTACAATTTATGTAATATTACGACATCTTCAGAAGTTAAATTACATCTTTTACTTTATTAGCGTTGTTTTAAAACATTTTTCATCTTTACTAAGGGCTCATTCAGACGAGTGTAATACTCGTCTTTGTGCTGTGCGTTGAAATCACTCACAGCACACGGATCCATGATATTCAATAGGTCCATTCACACATGCGTTGTTTTTCATGCAGCGTGTGTCCTTTGCATGAAACTCACTGCATATAATATATTGGTGCGTTTTCTCGCACCTAGTCGCCCATTGAAGTCTATGAGTGCATGAAAAACGCGGACAGCACACGGACGACATCCGTTTGGTGTCCTCGTTTCACGCATCAAATACATTGAAAAGCAGAGAAATAAATTTTAAATAAATAAATAAATAAAAAATTCACACGCAAAGCACACTGATGCCAATACGCGACAAACACGGCCTAGAAATGTAGAAAAAAAAAATGCTGCGTTTTTTATGCGCACAAATCGGACACGCTCGTCTGAACGTAGCCTAAGAAGTGAAGGAGTCTAGGAGGTCCTCCCAGTGGCACACACAGAGTATGAGCAGTCCTAAAGCAAAGATTAAAATGTGTCTGCTTTCAGGGGCTACCTGACACCACCTCACTCTAACCATCTGTAACAGGTGGTCCTGGTGCCACATCCCATTTTCGGGTATATTTTCTACTTCTTTACCACATCCCTGTGCAAGTTCTCACTTCCTACTAAAATGTGAATATGGCCAACCTGGATTCTTTTTAGGGACCCAATTCTAGCCGCAAGGGGTGCCTGTAAGGTAAGCATGCCCTTCACTATCCTCTTTATGCGTTTGCAGGCCAGAGCTTCAGTGGCCTATCCAATTCAATCATTTTTAGGAGTTAATGTGAAGTCATATGACAGGCCAATCAGCTGTCAGCATGAAGCAGAACTGGTTTATTTAAACAATGAATGGAGCACCGGTCGCGCTTGTGCTCATGCGTGACCGGCGCTCCATCCATTTCTATGGAGCTGCCGGACACACAAGCTGGACACAGACCCCGGAAGTCCCAAACTTCTCATGGAGCACTTCGGGGGACTTTCGGTTCCCCTTATTGCTGGGGGTCCCAGGGTTGAGGACCCCAGCGATCACACGTGTATATATATATATGTATACATGTGTTTTGTGGGACAAGCAAATTTTGCCTAGAGTATTCTTTTAAGATGTGCAGATAACATTCAGCAAGTCTGCAATATCTTATATCGTTGGTTCGAAGACGTAGAAATAATATTTTGTAATAGAGAATTTTGGTGGTAGATGCTCTTTACAATTGTTTACGTAATATGTGACTTAAAGGAGTTGTATGAGATTAGACCAACATGGCTACTTACCAGAAACAGCAGCATTCCTGTCTATAGGCTGTGTGTGGTACTGCAGCTCAGCCTTATTCAATTAAATGCAATACCAGACACAGACCATGGGCAGGAGTGGCGCTGTTTCTGGAGGAAATGTTTTTGTAGTATTATACATCGCCTTTATAGCTATGTAAACATTTGCACACTTTTTTTTATCCATCACATTCATGAACTTAGATGTGATCGATAACAGGACCCTTTGTCACTGAAGCTGTCAGTCCCGCTGATCTGACGGATTCGGCTTTGAGCACAAGATACAGCTGCTCTGTATACCGGATACAAAGAAACTGTATCTCAAATATTTTTTTTTTAAATAAAAAAAGAATTAAAAAGTTGTATAAAATCCCATAATACCTTGTTCTATATAGGAAAATGTGCGCAAAGTTTTACATAGCCTTTAACTCTTTTCTATCCCGCATGTGCTTATCTGAAGCTTCTTGTGAACGATTCTGCCGACTGGACTAATTGACCCCTCCACATTATAATTAGACACAAATGACGTCCTTACATTGTTGAGTTTGGATAGACTATAGGTAAGGGCCAGTATAATCAGACATGTGTCATTTTTTTTTGCCCTCCACAATCACGCAGAGTCACATCTTCACATAATAATCCTAATCAGACACTTCTATGGTCAGAAGAAAGCCTAATATGATAAGATCTCGATCACTCCGCACAGACATCTGATGAGCTGTGATTAGGACGAGGTCGTTAGCAGAGTCTTCTACAGTAATGGATGTTGCACTTCTCAAGGTCCTATTACACGGCCCGATATGCGCCGTGAAAACAAGCGCCGATCAACGAGACAACTAATTGATCGGCACTCGTTTGCTCCTTTCACAAGGAGCAATCATTGGCTATCTATGGGGACGAGCGATCGTTACTGCGATCGCTCGTCCCCACACATTTCCATTATGTCGGGGACTTGACAGAGAGATGTGCTGCCGACAACGATAATATTTAATGCTGCATAAAGGGAAATGATCGAGATGAAGCGTTCTTATGAATGCTTGTTCGCCTGATAATTTTCCTGTGTAAAACGGTCTTTACACTTACTTAGGGTGTATGAGAGATGCAGTATCAGATTATTTAATCCACTGTACAATAAGGTAAAATAATCTTTCAATAAAATATTCCCATAGCCATTGCTGTACCCATACATTGTTTGATGTGTATGTATGATGAGTTAAAAATGTCAATATCACTATGCCTATCAGAAAGAAAAAAAACCTGCAAAAAATGTCTCTTACAGGAGGAAGAAAACGGTCTCTCTACTGTCACCTATAGGTGGCAATGTCCGATCCCATATAGATCATTGAACATGACTCAGTTTATCGGCTAAACCAGAGACATCCATCAGTAGACAGCACTGTTTTGGAGTAGTTGCTCCTCATCAGTAGAGTAGGGTTCTGGTTGGCTGTATAAGCTTCCTGATGAGGAGCAACTACTCTGGCACAGTGCTCTCTAAAGATGGATCAATTTGGTTTGGCTAATAATCTGTCTTGTTTTAAGGCTCTATAAGGGGTTGGACATTGACTTACAGGGTAGCTACCTATAAGTGACCCTAGAAGGACCGATTTCTTCCTTCTGGAATTATGTACTTTTACACAGAGAGCATTGCCCTAAAGACTCTCTACCAGCTGGATATCCCCATGGAAAAAATTTTTAATGTTAAAAAAAATGAGGGTGACACATTCGCCTTATTACTGTGTGAATGTCAGCTACTTTGCAAGATGTTAGTCGGGGACTCAGGCCAGTTGGTATCACAGTTAGTTCACTTCGGCGCTTTGATGAATGGTATCATGGTCTAAAATGAAGACCCAGCTTATACGCATTGTGCGGTATTTTTATTCAGATGTATATTGCTTACCGAATCCATGTGTAAATTCAGGGGGAAAAACTTTTAAGCTTCCAGAGAGCTTGATATCCGTAAGTAATTTAAAAAACAATAATCATATTATGGAGCACTGAAGGGTTTAACTATAAATTATAGGGTCCTATGAAAAACACGCAGCTGCTACACTCTACAGAAGTGTTTTTTTTTATTTGTAGCAAAACTACAACTCTCAGCATACCCTGGCAGGTATAGGCCATCTGGGCATGTTGGGAGTTGTAGTTTTGCAAAAGCTGGAGAGCCACAGGTTATCTATTAATTTGGCAGCACCCTGAGCTCTAACAACTCTTCTGGTCTCAGGGCTGATTTTAGGAGGGGGGGCAAACTGGGCAATTGCCAATGTCCCCCATCCTCTTAGGGCCCCCTGGCCACTATAGCAGCTATAACAGGATTCAAATATAATTGAATACTATAGGCGCAGGCCACGTTTGGCCTGGAGCCTATTAGGCGCTCGGAAGAATGCCTGCGCAGGCCGGCATGATGACGTCACTGCATCACTCTGGCTTACACAAGGGACCCGCCTGGACACTGTGAAGCGCTCCGTCCCTTGCAGGAACAGGCCTACGTAAGTACAATTTTTTTGGGGGGGGGGCTGTGTGGCACTTTATACAAGGGGGGTTGTTGCTGTGTGGCATTTTATACAAGGGGGTTTGTTTCTGTGTGGCACTATATACAAGGCCCGCTTGTTGCTGTGTGGCACTATATAAAATGGGGGGGGGCGGGTTGTTGCTGTGTGACACTATATACAAGGGGGGTTGTTGCTGTGCGGCACTATATACAATGGGGGGGGTTGTTTCTGTTTGGGAATATACAAGGGGGGTTGTTGCTACTTAGAACTATATACAAGGGGTACTTTCTTGATCCCGCAGCCCGTGTTTCAAGGGTGCATGCGTAGGCTTCCACGCCAATGTATAAAAAATGGGAACTCAGCATTCCAAGGTATTATGCAATAAGTTAGATATTATTTCCCATATAGCGAAAAATAGTAATCCAAAAATAGGTTTAACGTTTCGGTCTATACATTCGACCTTCTTCAGACACGGATTACGTCTGTGGATATGGATTTGCGGCGCTTGCGATTTTGGTCGCTGTTAGGTAATGGCACCAATCCGTAATCCGTGTCTGAAGAAGGTCGAATGTATAGACCGAAACGTTAAACCTATTGTTGGATTACTATTTTTTGCTATATGTGAAATACAATATACCCACAGATCGTGACACATAGCAGTGCGTTCCGACATGTGGCTGTGCCTGGTACAGCAGCCATTCAAGTGTACCAGGCACATATAGGGACACTGCAGTGTCTGGATGTACATTGATCGTCTATCCTAAGTCCTAAGGACCTACATAATACATTTGACCAACCTGGTGCTGGAGAAGAAACGAGTAAACATTATTTTCCATGTTTTATCTTTTACCCAAAGAACCAAATAAAATTTCCATTTTGTACATATGTTGATACATTAAGCATGTTCTCTCTCATTTACCCAGAGCAACAAGTGGTAAAACGCTTATGTGAATATGATGTAGAATTAAGAGGGACTATTCATCAAAGATGTAAAGTGGAAAGACCTACATTAGTCATAAGTTGACTGCACGGTAATTTCACATTCTTCATACCAGATTTCCCACGTGAAATAATATCGTGCGCTTTTAGTCATGTTTTCATATGCATTAAACTGCCTTGAGCAGACTGATGAGTATAGAATTATTTATCACACCTCATTGTGCAGAATGAATCAGAAATTCATGTCCTTTTCCAAACAGATTTAATCAAATTGACCCCTTACTGAGGCACCTCCTGTATATCGATAAAAGCAGCTTATTTTATGAACTACATAGAAGAAAGACAATTGTATGACTAAGTGATTATACGGGAAGCACAGATTGTTTAGCCTTAATGTCTAGTTTGGTGGTTAATGCCTTCCAGATTAAATAAATGGAAAAAAAATAAATCACATTTTAATAATAATAATAATAATAATAATAATTATTATTATTAGTAGTAGTAGTAGTAGTAGTAGTAGTAGTAGTAGTAGTAGTAGTAGTAGTAGTAGTGGTAGTAGTAGTAGTAGTAGTAGTAGTAGTGGTAGTGGTAGCGGTAGCGGTAGTAGTAGTAGTAGTAGTAGTAGTAGTAGTAGTAGTAGTAGAAGTAGTAAAATAGTAGTAGTAGTAGTAGTAGTAATAGTAGTAGTAGTAGTAGTAGTAGTAGTAGTAGTAGCAGTAGCGGTAGTAGTAGTAGTAGTAGTAGTAGTAGTAGTAGTAGTAGTAGAAGTAGTAAAATAGTAGTAGTAGTAGTAGTAATAGTAGTAGTAGTAGTAGTAGTAGTAGTAGTAGTAGTAGTAGTAGTAGTAGAAGTAGTAGCAGTAGTAGTAGTAGTAGTAGCAGTAGTAATAGTAGTAGTAGAAGTAGTAGAAAAAGTAGTAGTAGCAGTAGTAATAGTAGTTGTAAAGGATCTGCCAGGCACAGCTTCGGGGTTAACTCCCATAGGTAATCAGTCGGCACCTGAGTCTATGTCTCTGAGACTGACTCCAGCTTCCACCACTCAGGCTGGCAGGCTTAGGAGTGGGGGATCCTATCGCAGCCTGGCCAGACTCAGCTAGCTCCCGCCCTCGGTCTATTTATACCTGCCTTTCCTGTTCCTCCTTTGCTTGTGATTCTTCTCGTGTGGTTTCCTGGCCCAGCTACAGCTCCTGACTTTTGATCCTGCTCCATACTGACCCTGGCTTACTGACTACTCTCCTGCTCTGCGTTTGGTACCTCGTACACTCCTGGTTTGACTCGGCTCGTTCACCTCTCTTGTTGCTCACGGTGTTCCGTGGGCAACTGCCCCATTTCCCTTAGCTTTGTGTACCCTTGTCTGTTTGTCTCGTGCACTTACTGAGCGTAGGGACCGCCGCCCAGTTGTACCCTGTCGCCTAGGGCGGGTCGTTGCAAGTAGGCAGGGACAGAGTGGCGGGTAGATTAGGGCTCACTTGTCCATTTCCCTACACCTATCATTACATAATCACATGCCCATTACCTAGTCTACCCTGGTCCCTGTCTCTACTATGGACCCCCTTGAGACCCTGGCCCAGCAAATGCAGGGTCTCTCCCTACAGGTCCAGGCCCTGGCTCAGAGGGTCAACCAGCCTGACACTACCATGGTAGTGCCCCTCACCTCACCCCTTGAACCCCACCTCAAGTTGCCTGACCGGTTCTCAGGGGACCGGAGGACTTTTCTCTCCTTTCAGGAGAGTTGAAGGCTTTACTTTCGCTTAAAGCCTCACTTCTCAGGTTCTGAGAGCCAGCGGATGGGTATAATTATGTCCCGGCTCCAGGAAGGGCCCCAAGAGTGAGCCTTCTCCTTGGCTCCTGACACCCCTGAACTTTCCTCCGTTGATCGTTTCTTTTCTGCTCTCGGACTCATTTATGACGAGACTGACAGGACTGCCTTTGCTGAGAGTCAGCTGGTGACCTTACGTCAGGGTAAGAGACCTGTTGAGGAGTATTGTTCTGACTTTAGGAAGTGGTGCGTAGCTTCTCGGTGGAATGACCCTGCCTTAAGGTGCCAGTTTAGGTTGGGTCTGTCGAACGCCCTGAAAGACCTGCTAGTTAGCTATCTCTCTTCTGACTCCCTAGACCAGGTTATGGCTTTAGCGGTACGATTTGACCGACGTCTCAGGGAACGACAACTTGAACGTTTTTGTGTTTTCCCCTCTGACTCCCACATGATGCCTCCCGAGGTCCCGTTGCTTCGCTCTTCCACGGAAGACTCGGAGGTACCTATGCAACTCGGGGCCTCCGTGTCCCCCCGACAACGTAGAGAGTTCCGCAGGAAGATTGGTCTCTGCTTCTATTGTGGGGATGACAAGCATCAAGTGAACACCTGTCCTAGGCGTAAGAATAAGCAGCCGGAAAACTTCCGCGCCTAACTGATCATCGGGGAGGTCACTTGGGCGCACAGGTATTTCCCGTAAATATGAAACGTAATAAAATCTTGCTTCCCTTTCAGGTCTCTTTTGGTGGTAGGTCTGCTACCGGCAGTGCCTTCGTGGATTCAGGGTCTTCTACTAATATCATGTCTGTGGAATTTGCTATGTCTCTAGCTATGCCTTTGATTGATTTGCCTAAACCTGTTCCGGTAGTGGGTATCGACTCCACTCCTCTTGCTAATGGTTATTTTACACAGCATATGTAAAGGATCTGCCAGGCACAGCTTCGGGGTTAACTCCCTTAATTAATCAGTCAGCACCTGAATCTACATCCCTGAGACTGACTCCAGCTTCCACCACTCAGGCTGGCAGGCTTAGGAGTGGGAGAGCCTATCGCAGCCTGGCCAGACTCAGCTAGCTCCCGCCCTCTGTCTATTTATACCTGCATTTCCTGTTCCTCCTTGCTTGTTATTCTTTTTCGTGTGGTTTCCTGGCCCAGCTACAGCTCCTTCTATTTTGTTCCTGCTCCATACAGACCCTGGCTTACTGACTACTCTTCTGCTCTTCGTTTGGTACCTCGCACACTCCTGGCTTGACTCGGCTCGTTCACCACTCTGGTTGCTCACGGTGTTGCCGTGGGCAACTGCCCCTTTCCCTTGCTTGTATTCCCTTGTATGTTTGTCGTGTTTGTCGTGCACTTACTGAGTGCAGGGACCGCCGCCCAGTTGTACCCCGTCGCCTAGTGCGGGTCGTTGCAAGTAGGCAGGGACAGAGTGGCGGGTAGATTAGGGCTCACTTGTCCGTTTCCCTACCCCCCGGTCATTACAGCATACCCCTGTTTTTGAACTCCTTGTTGGCTCCATGCATTTGGAGCAGTGCTCTGTACTGTTGATGCAGGGATTATCGTCCGATTTGGTTTTAGGCCTTCCCTGGTTGCAGTTGCATAATCCCACGTTTGACTGGAATACTGGGGAGTTTACCAAATGGGGTAATGAATGCTTGACGTCATGTTTTGCTGTTAATTCTATTTCTCCCCCTGAGGTGGTGAACACGCTACCTGAGTTTGTGCGGGACTTCGCTGATGTTTTCTCTAAAGAGGCCTCCGAAGTGTTACCTCCTCATAGAGAGTACGATTGCGCTATCGAATTGGTACCAGGAGCTAAGCTCCCTAAGGGTAGGATATTTAATCTTTCTTGTCCCGAACGTGAAGCCATGAGAGAGTATATCCAGGAATGCCTGGCCAAGGGTTACATTCGCCCCTCTACTTCTCCGGTAGGTGCTGGCTTCTTCTTCGTAGGGAAGAAGTATGGTGGTCTTAGGCCATGCATTGACTACCGTAACTTGAATAAGGTCACTGTAAGGAACCAGTATCCCCTTCCTTTGATTCCTGATCTCTTTAATCAGGTTCAGGAGGCCAAATGGTTCTCTAAGTTTGATCTACGGGGGGGGGGGGCGTATAACCTTATCCGCATCAAAGAGGGGGATGAGTGGAAGACTGTGTTTAACACGCCCGAAGGTCATTTCGAATACCTCGAACCCTTTGGGTTGTGTAATGCTCCCGCGGTCTTCCAGAATTTCATAAATGAAATTTTAAGGGATTACCTGGGGATATTTCTTGTAGTGTACCTTGATGACATACTGGTGTTTTCCAAGGACCTGTCCTCCCACATTGAGCATGTCAGGAAGGTGCTCCAGGTCCTTCGGGAAAACAAACTGTTTGCGAAAACCGAAAAATGTGTGTTTGGGGTACAGGAGATACCATTTTTGTGTCAAATCCTCACTCCTCATGAATTCCGCATGGACCCCGCCAAGGTCCAGGCTGTGACGGAATGGGTCCAACCTGCCTCCCTGAAGGCGTTACAGTGTTTCTTGGGGTTCGCTAATTATTACAGGAGATTTTTTGCTAACTTCTCGGTCATCGCTAAGCCTCTTACGGACCTCACTCGCAAAGGTGCTGATCTCCTCCACTGGCCTCCTGAGGCTGTACAGGCTTTTGAGGTCCTTAAGAAGTGCTTTATCTCTGCCCCGGTGCTGGTTAGCCCAACCAAATGGAGCCATTTATCGTGGACGTTGATGCATCCGAGGTGGGAGTGGGGGCTGTCTTGTCCCAGGGTACCAGGTCCCTCACCCATCTCCGTCCCTGTGCCTACTTCTCCAGGAAGTTTTCGCCCACTGAGAGTAACTATGATATTGGCAACCACGAACTCTTAGCCATTAAATGGGCATTTGAAGAGTGGCGCCACTTCCTGGAGGGGGCTAGGCACCAGGTAACGGTCCTTACCGACCACAAGAATCTGGTTTCCTAGAATCTGCCCGGAGGCTAAACCCGAGACAAGCTCGATGGGCGCTATTTTTTACCAGATTCAACTTTTTGGTTACCTATAGGGCTGGGTCTAAAAATATTAAGGCCGATGCACTGTCGCGTAGCTTCATGGCCAGCCCCCCTTCGGAGGAAGATCCTGCTTGTAGTCTGCCTCCTGGTATAATCATTTCTTCTA